>NC_090265.1:1168604887-1168909172 GCF_040414725.1 Anabrus simplex | reverse complement strand
TCTTATCAGGAGGCCCCGGTTCGATTCCAGGCCAAGTCAGGGATTTTTACCTAGATCTGAGGGCTGGTTTGAGGTCCACTCAGCCTGCGTGTTTACATTTGCGAGCTATCTGACGGTGAGATAGCGGCCCAGGTCTAGAAAGCCAAGAATAACGGCTGAAAGGATTCGTCATGCGGAACCCAAGACACCTCGTAATCTGCAGGCCTTCGGGCTGAGCAGGATCAAGGCCAAGCCCTTCAGGGCCGTTGCGCCGTGCGATTTTACAAATTTATGAGACAGTAGCAATTTAATATTGCCACAATATGTCAATACTTTTAAAAGAGTAGGCTCCAGTCCGAATGGTAGTCCAATATTAGGTTAGAAACTTACATACTTTCTGGAATACATAAAGGTTTCGAACAGAATTACAAATTAGTAACATCGATGGTAGGTGAAATTCTCATTAAACCATACATGAACTTCAAGAGAGGAAACATTGTAGGCTCATGTGCAAATACTGCCAGTGATGCTACATCAGCTTAGATGTTAGGCCTATGCTAATATTATACGTGCTAGTTTTCTTTTAAGATCACGTAATGCCTATTTAAATTGAAATATGTTTGTAATATTCTGTTGTGATGTTAGCAATTCGGCCTAAGTGAGTTAACATTGCAAAATGCTGTCGTGTTTTACAACTGTCTGCTGTTTATCTTTAATGGCAGAGTCACTAAAATACGGTAATAACGACAGTATAATTCAATATCCTTCAAATTTGAAACGCTATTTTTTAGTAAATAAATTATTCCATTGGCAAAAAATATTAAATTCATGTCTGTGTTTAACTATGTTCCGCGTTTCTCTGCATTGCCATCGCCTCCGTAGCGTGACGTCACTACGCTGTTGTTAGGCCTTATTATCTAGGAGGTGTTGGTTTAACCAACTTTCATCTCTCTCCAAGCCTCTTGAACGCATAGTACACGTGCAATTAACCGACTATTTAAATAAATACAAACTACTTGACCCGTTACAATCGGGTTTCGAAAAGGGACACAGTACGGCCACTGCCCTGCTGAAAGTTACAGACGACATGAGACGCGCTATGGACGAAAGGCAGGTGACGTTACTTACACTTCTTGATTTTAGCAGCGCTTTTGACACAGTAAATATAGACGTACTGGTTGCTAAATTGAAATCGCTTCACCTTGGACAGACAGCCCTAGAATTCTTTCTCTCATATCTTACGGAACGAAAACAACGCGTAATTATTCAGAATAGGTCATCCGAATGGGTAATGAAATTTTCAGGAGTACCACAAGGCTCTGTACTTGGACCACTTCTCTTTGTTATCTATATTAACGATATATCGACACGGCTAAGACACTGTAAATACCACTTGTATGCTGACGATCTGCAGATCTATTACCATTCCAAAATTTCAGACATCAATCAAGCAATAGGTTATATGAACTCTGACTTAAATAATATCTGTGCATACGCTCATGAAAACTGTATTTTAATTAATCCATCAAAATCTAAAGCTGTTATTGTTGGGCAAACGAAACAAATCAGTGCGGCAAAAAACAAAAACATTCCTCCACTAACTTTATCTGGTAAAATTATTCCGTACGAAAACTCGGTAAGAAATCTTGGGGTAATTATAAACGAGAATCTTAACTGGGGAGAGCACATTACAAATATCTGTAAAAAAGTGTACGCGTCCCTTCACCCACTAAAATATCATCAAAATATGCTGCCACTAAACATGAGAATTAGGCTTATAAATACTCTTATCCTCCCTATATTTTCCTACTGTGACGTAGTACTAATTGATGCCACGAGAGAACAACTAAACCGATTACAACGTGCTATGAATTCGTGTATTAGATTTATCTTTTCCTTACGCTATGATGTTCATGTTACCCCTTATTATCGACAACTTTCCCTTCTAAAATTTGAACAATATAGAAACCTCCATGTGGCAGTATTAATCTTTCGAGTATTAAAAGAGAATATCCCATACTACTTATCTTCACAACTCAATTTCCTATCCTCTTTCCACCAGCATAATACACGCTCTGGCAGTACACTTGCTATCCCTCTCAGCAGGTCAGCAGCATTCAGCCGTTCCTTTGTTGCAAATGGAGCTAGAATATGGAATTCTCTCCCCCACAACATTAGAGCCATACAATCCTTAAATTCCTTCAAGTTGTCTTGCCGTGAGCATCTTCTCGATATGTGCCGCCAGGCTGAATGAATCTGGCAGAGTGAATGTGTGTATGAATGTACGTTTACTGTGCTTAGGGTATTTAGTGTCAATCAACTTTTAATTTGTAACGATAGTTTAAGACATGACTAAGAATATTTATAGAGTTTATGTTATTATGTTTCATATTTTGTTTCTAGTTTGTAATGGTAGTTTTAAGATAAGATTATGAATATTGCTCTCAGATGTACTATGTTAATTAAGTGTGGTTAAGTGTAAGAGAGGACCATGAGTCCTAATTTCGCCAGTACAAATAAAGGCAAATATAATATATAATATATAACTGTTCCGCATGTCTACCGTGACGTCACTACCGGGAGGCAAGCTTGAACCTTCTCAGTGTTAAGAAAGCAATGAGTGTAGCCATGTGTCGGTACAATTATGTAGAAATGTTTTAATTATTTTAATTGTACCAGTTGCGAATCGTTGTGTACAATGGTGCTAAAGTGTTGTGTGCCCAACTGCAAGGGAAATTACGATAATGATAACAAAGTCCATGTGTTTAAGTTCCCGAAAGATGAGGTTATGCAGCAGAGATGGTTACGTGCACTTCCAAGACAAGATTACAGAGTTACTAATTACTCGGTGGTGAGTAACTGTTACTTTTACATTCTCACATAATCATAATGCACATAGGCCTATTAGGTATTAAACTACACGCAGCAACTGGTGATATGTAGGTATGTTTACTCTCGAAAGATATGAGGTTATGTTAGCTTACAATCAAGGAATACATTATTATTATTACCCGAATTAGATTTATTATACACATTAAACTGCATGCCTACATGGCCTATTCACTTTGTAAATGCATGAAGTTGGCTCACAGTGGTATCTCAATTTATAGGTATACCACAGACATTTCAAAGCCAGTGATGTTTTGTGGGAAGTAACTGCTACTGATTCAAAGACAGGAAAAACTTTAACTGCTCCTCTTCCAAGTCCACGACTGTCAGAGAATGCAGTCGCTGTATCTTTCCCAACTGTCCATCATATGTATCTTCACATTCTGCCAGTGCAAGAGAAGAACCGGACAAAAAGAGAAGTAGAATAGAGAGGGAATCAATAAACAGAGCAATTGAAGATAGTATCAACAGTCATGCCTCATACACAGACAGAATTTCAGTCCACAATCTAACACAACTGAAAAGTAAAATAAACATGTTGATGTTACCTGATGGCTGGTGTACTGTTGTGAAGGAAATGCAAGTAATTTTTCTGTACATGGATACATTAAAGCAACCACATTGCATAGCATATATCATAATTGAAGAGGACATGACCTCAAAAGTGTATTCTAAAGGGGTTTTATTGCAGTGTAAATTTTCTAATGTAGACAAAATTACCAACACAAATGAAGTACATTCTTTAGTTACAAAATTCCATAGCTACATTACAGGGAATGAGTGTAACAGTGTGCAGAAAGATACAACGAATAAGTTAATTCTAGGCCTAGTGGGTGAACTGATCACTGAGGAAGATGACCCCACGTTTAATTTAATAAAATCACAGTTAAAACTATACTTAGTTCCTAAACACAAAAGGGAGTATGATAATGATTTTATTGTTATTTGTTCAATCTTCCAACTGATTTCTCCTCATGCTTACAAATTTATGAGACATAGAAGTAATTTAATTTTGCCACATGTTAATACTTTGAAAAGAGTATGTTCCAGTCTGAATGGTAGCCCAATATTAGAACAGAACCGTACATATTTTCTGGAATATATAAAACAGAAAGTTCAAGGTTTTCAACAGAATGACAAATTTGTAACATTGATGGTAGATGAAATTCACATTAAACCATACATGGATTTCAAGGGAGGGAACACTGTAGGCTCATGAGCTAACACTACCAATGTTGCTACATCAGCACATGTATTTATGATCCAGAGCATTTTATCATCAAAGAAGGAAGTAGTTCATATTCTCCCTGTGTCCAAGTTAACAGGTGATGATTTACACAGTATCATGTCAAAGGTTATTGTTGGTTTGGAATCTATGGGATTTGATGTTCTGGCTGTTGTGACTGATAATAATGCTCTCAACACCAAAGCAATGTCAAAATTTTCAAATCCACCTCAACTTAAAACTGAGTATTGTAATCCTGGAAATCCTAACAAGTCTCTTTTTTATCTCATTGACACTGTGCATTTATTTAAATGCATCAGAAATAATTGGCTCAACCAGAAAAGTAATGGTTTGGAATTTGTGTGTCCTGACTTTGATGATTTTTCTAAAGTTGTATCTTTCAAAGCTATAAGGGACTTGTTTGAGGCTGAAGGGTATGACCTTGTAAAGCATGGGTATGGTTTGACTGTCAAAGCTCTATGGCCTTCAAGTTTTGAAAGACAAAATGTGAAATATGTGTGTCAGTTGTTTAATGACCATATAGGAAATGCTTTACTAGTTCTAGGAGAAAAGCACAATTTAACATCATATGAGGGCACAGCTGAATTTGTAAAAGTAATCACTACCTGGTGGCATATTGTTAATGTAAAGACCCCTTTCAAAAGTGTAAGACTTAATGATAAATTTCAACAGCTTCTCACCAACAAACCTGGTGATGAACGTAAGGGTTTTTTAATGAAGTTTGTTCAGTGGTTAGATCACTGGGATAATCTAGGTCTGAAATGTGGCAAATTGTCTAGTCAAACGCATAGGGCTCTTACTCAAACAACTCGCTGCCTTATACAGCTAACAGAGTTTTGTACGGAAGTACTGAAATGGTCATATTTTCTTCCTGGAAAGTTTCAGACAGATGCATTAGAGGCACGATTTGGTGAATACAGGCAACTTGCAGGTGGCCAATATACCATGTTTCTGTTAGACAGGTGTTTGTAATTGAAAAAAAAAGAATCTTGAATTCAAATGAACTGCCCATTTCTAATGGTAGGAAAATTGTTGTAAATGATATTGTTGATGAAGATATACTGTTAGATCATGATTATTGTGCAGTTTTTCATTTCAAACATTTACAGGCGAGCTCAATTGAACAGACTCAGATCTTGACAGTACATCTGGTGTTGCAAGTGTTTTAACATACATAGCAGGTTATTGTTGTCATTCTCTTCTCAAGAAATTAAATTGTAATTATGTGCAGATTTCTTAGTTTTGAAAGATGTTACTGTTAGAAATAGTCATCATAATGTTATTGACAGCCTCAATAGGGGCAATTTGAAATATCCTGCAGAAACAGCTGTACACTTAGTTACATACACATATGTCATCATAAAAAAGATGTTGAGGCCAGAAAGTGAGAGAAAATTTCTTAGCTTAAATAACCATAAGAAGTATGTAAGTGATGTGACCCTGCAAATTGTTCTCTCATCTGATGAATGTATAGATGACAGGAATGAATGTAGGGAGCACACTTCAGAATATTTGTATTACAACATTATTTGGAAGTGTACAACTATTCTAATAAATAAGTACTGCAGGAACAAAACTAATGAATCCATAAAACATTGTACAAATTCAAGAAAGTCTGTAATTTTCTCAAAATAGATGTGTACAGTACTCATGTAATAGGCAAAAGTATCGAAGTCGTTTTGCATTACTAGCATGCTTGATATATGATGATGTATATCTTATTAACTTTAATACCAATGTGTTATAATTTGGACCTCGGCCTACCTGCTGACCAGGTGAATGTTATGCTCCTCGTCCTTAATATTATTAACTCAGTTTCTTTCTAAATTTTCGCAAATTGGAAGTTTGTAAATAAATGTGAAGTTAGTGTATCATATTTTTGTAGTACAGTCTACATGTTAGGCCTAAACTAATTTTATGCGTTCTCTTTTTATTTTAAAATCATTTACTGTCTATTCAGTGACTATTTCAATTGAAATATGTTTGTGAATTTCAGTTCTGTGTGTTAGCAAGTCAGCCTGGAGTAAGTTAAAATTGTAAATGCTGCCGTGATTTAAAAATGTGTGTTGTTTATCTTTAATGACAGAGTCTCTAAGATACGGCAATAACGGCAATATAATTCAATGTCCTTTAAAATTTAAACTTTAATTGTTGGTAAATAAGTTATTCCACAAGCTAAAAGTATTAAAATCATGTTTGTGTGTGACCATGCTTTGCGTTTCTTTGGATTGCGATCGCCTCCGTAGCGTGACGTCACAGCGCTGTTGTGAGGCCTTATTATCTAGGAGGTGTTGGTTTAACATGTGGTCAATACGTTCGGGTGAATAATTTTTAATATTTGTTTGAATTGCGTCAGCACAGGGTCAATAAGTTCATTTGGATCATTTCTAGTGGGGTCAATACCTTCATTTGGATAATTTCTGCTATCTACACGATGCAGAATTAAAGAGACATAAATTACAAGTAGCCTACACAAGTTGTCATCTGAATCACTAAAGCGTGGGTGGCTTAATGGAACTGGATTTACTTGTAAATTTTGTTGCTGGGACACATCCAGCGAACGAGAGTTACAGGGACATATGAGCGTCATACTTTCAGTGAGAAGATTCAAAATTCATATAGACTGTCCTGGTAAGTGCTGACGATTTCCATATTAGTAGTTGAATAGGTTAGAGGTAATGGATTGTTATGTTCTTACTCAAAAGCCTGTTTTTATTTATTTCAGTGGTGAATTGTCCGTATATCACTGCGAATCACCAAGAGTTGAGTCAGCATGTGTTGCATGACCACAGTGAATTAATTCTTAAAGGATGTTCTATCACAGAAATGTCTTCAGTAACATGAACGGTGGGAAGAATGTTCAACCATTGAATCATAATAGTTATGCAACAGATCTTCATATTCATATTTTTGTTCACTGTATCTAGTTAGGCAATCCATATGGAGATAGTTGAATGCATAAATGTTCATTAAAGTTTATTAAGGGTAGGCCTATTCCATGAAATATCACAATCTGCTACAAGCTCTTCACAAAATGTTATGACATTTTCTTCACATGTTCATTAAATACCAGTACCAATATTATTTAAATCAGTATAATTTTCTGTTCGTGTTAATAGCTCCATTTGGCCTAATGATGCTCGAAATGTACTCGCAACCAAAATTCATGCTTTCAGAAAGATTTGCCTTAATATTTTCAGTATTTATTTGAAATAAATTATTTGCATGAGGAGAAGATTCCCTTAGGGTGAAATCTCAGATTTCATTAAAATTGTTATACTGGCACTAACTACATTTTATCATTCTTTGAAATCTCAAGAAGGGTACCTATGGTTCTTGCTGAATTCGTTAAAGTATTATTTTAAGAAATTTTGTTAAGACTTATCTAGTTCTAGCAGTTACAGCATTATATCCATGGAAAGAATGTGCACAAAATTCCAAACATATTAATCCATGATGCAACCCTACATTTTAAATTATATGTCTGTTTTGAATACAGGATGATTACTTCCCCCTGTGAAATATAATTGTTGCAAGGCTGAAGTGGCCGGAGTGACTTCTGATTTCCATTTTAGAAGTAGCATAGGAAGTCAGTGTGTTGATGTCACACCGATTGATCTAACGGAAACCTGCATTTTATGTAATATTTCATCATTATTTTCATTCTTATATAAAGTAATTATTTTAATTTTCAGGAATAACTTAGAGATGGGAATGTTTGCATAGTAAGACTGAATGCCTACTTTCCTTAATCTTGTCTATAATCTGTCCTTATTTGCTCCATTCCACAGTTCTTGACAAACTGGATGTTTAGGCTACATCTTCTATAATCTATTTTGTCCACAAATATGGTTCCTGTGAGAGTTAAAGATCTGTTTTATCAACTTTTAGATTCAAAGAAAACATTGACAGCACCACCAATACCATTAAATTATCTTTGTCTTTCTGAAGTGGCAAGAAAAGTGCTCATTTCTTTGCCAGAATCTGCGAGGTATTTACATAAATTTATGAAATAATATTTGTTACATCCTCATGTAATTCATGAACTATCTCTGAAAAAAATTATACTTTAATATCTTTTGAGGTAACTGATAAGGAAATTGTCATTGTTTAAGAAGCCTTTCTCGTGGTCAGTCAAGATTTCTTCTGAGGACGCAGAGCACAGTTTTCTGTGAAACGTTAAGAATTTCACCTTATTTTGACACGGCATAAGCCCAAAAGCCTATTCAGCATCATGTCTACTATTTTGTCATACAGTAAGCTTACTTGAAACTCTGGAAAACGAAATTAAATAGCAACTGGTTTGTTCCAGATGTAAAGAATTGCATTTTGAAGAATAAAAGTATAGTTTCCCAGAAAATAATATATAACCACTACTTTTTTTTTCAAAGAAATAAACCTGTTGTTGGATCAAGTTACACAAGTCTTGGTGAGTGGAGTCAATAGTAGCACTTGAAGAGTGATTTCTAGCCTCCATGGCTCAGGCGGCAGCGCGCCAGCCTCTCACCGCTGGATTCCGTGTTTCAAATCCCAGTAACTCCATGGGAGATTTGTGTTGGACAAAAAGGAGGCAGGAGAGGTTTTCTCCAGGTACTCCGGTTTTCCCTGTCATCTTTTATTCCAGCAACACTCTCCAGTATCATTTCATCTGTCAGTTATTAATCATTGCCCCAGAGAAGTGCGACAGGCTTCGGCAGCCGGCACAGGTCCTATCCTCACCACTAGATGGGGCTTCATGTGTTCCATTCCTGACCCGGTTGAATGACTGGAAACAGGCTGTGGATATTCATACTCGGGAGTGATTTCCAATAATTTTTTTCTGAGTAATTCAGTGCTTGGATATACTGATTGGATAGCTAGGGCAGTAGAGCACTGGCTTTCTGAGCTCAAGTTGGTATGTTCAATCCTAGCCCAGTCCAGTAGTACTTGAATTTAATGGTGCTTTTTGAGGATCCAACTTAACAGATAGACCATAGTCAGAGGTATTTATCAAAATTATCTGAAGCTCACTTAAAATTCTCAAGTTCAAAGTTTATTTATAGAAATATCCACGGAAATCACATTTTTATGTTGAGATAGTCATTTTTAAAATACAACAATGAACATTAGATCAACCTGCCTGGTGGCCATGATCGTTAAGGCGTTGAAGTCTAAACTGTCTGACACCGAGGTTAGCCAGTTCGAGTCCCGTTGGTCAAAAAAATTTCACCATCAGAATGTTGGCTGGTAGGGGAGGGGGTGGTATACAATTTATAACCACTAGATTGCTTGTCAAAAGCCTGGATTAAATTCCAAACCTCTCTGCAATGCTCATATGGAGTGAGGGCATATGACGCTGTTGATAGTGATTTGTCCGTCGGATGGGGACGTCAAGCCTTGAGCAGATCTCTTGGTGCTATTCGACAGGAGTAGGCTACGTGCTGGCATGGGTTTCACCCTCTCCCTTCCTAGTATCATATATCACATCATTCATTTCATCTCATTAACTCCTCTGATGAGGTTGACATCAGGAAGGGCATCCAGTCATAAACACCCACCACGACAGATTCACCTCACCTCATACCCGACCCCATACAGAAACGGGACATGGGTTGGCCAAACAACAATAAACATTAGATCACCAAAACAGTATTCTACAAACAATGTCCAAACCTTGTTGCGTTTTATCTACGGGGTCGGGAATACGGTGAGATGAATCAGTTATGGTGGGTTTTTATGACCGGATGCCCTTCCTGGCGTCAGCCTCATCAGAGGAGTTAATGAGATGAAATGAATGACATGATATATGATAGTAGGAAGAGAGAGGGTGAAACCCTGTGCCAACATATAGCCTACTCCTGTCGAATAGCACCAAGGGGTCTGCTCAAGGCTTAACATCTCCAACCGACGGACGAATCACCATCAACAGCGTCATATGCCCTCACTCTATATGAGCACTGTGGAGAGGTTTGGAATTTATTCCAGGCTTTTGGCACGCAATCTAGTGATTAGAAATTGTATATCACCACCTCATCTACCCTGGTGGCCAAAGAAACTGATGGCCAAAATGTTTTCGATCAAGGGGACTTGAACCGGCTAACCACGGTGTTAGACCATGCAGACTTCAACGCCTTAACAATTATGGCCACCAGGCAGGAACGAGTACTCTACAAACAAGTTTAGTAAAAAAAAGTAAATGTCTAATTTGTTGTAGTTTGTGAGTTTTTATGGAATGAACCTTACCATAACACAAGTTGAGCTGTGCAATAAGTTTATTATTATCTTAATGTTAATAACTAGTAATTCTATTTTTCTATTCTTTTCAAGAATTTAAGTTATGGAAATCAAAGGAAAAAAAGACACTCAATCCAGATATTTTCTAACTAGTCCACCAAGACATAAGATGACATCGACAGCTACCAAACCAAACCCCACGACACTACAGCCCTTGAAGGATCTACTTATTTCTGTCATCGCAGTGGATTGGTCAAAAGAAGAGGAAAGGGAATACGGCATATGAAATGTCAGGGTTCGTGTAAAATAAATAAATCGAGTGTGCATGTTGTTTACAATAATGTACATTTTGGACATCGCAGAGGAGTTGGGCATATCCTGCTGTCAAAAGAAGAGAGAGAGAGAGAGAGAGAGAGAGAGAGAGCAGATTGCTGGCCAGTTGGCTCAGAATATTCCCTTTGACACTGTTCTGAAAAATATCACAGACAATTTAGATACTAAGCAGATTACCAGGCTACACCTTCTGCAAAGAGATGACCTGAGTAATATTGTTTGTGATTTTAGATTAGATAGTGATAAAACAGAGTCAGAAAGATGTAGAAAGTGTGTGCACTGGGATGGATAGGTTAAAAGAACAAAGTAATGAGTATGTCCGGTTTGGTAAATTACAAGGGATTTCCAACCCAGAATATGGATTGACAGAGAATGATTTTGTATTAATAATTATGACTGATGTGCAGAAAGTAATGCTTGTGGAGTTTGGGAAAGGAATCATTTGTATGGACTGTACTCATTGGACAAATGCTTGTGACTTCTCACTTACAACATTATTGATGTTAGATGAATACAATGAGAGATTCTCTGTTGCATTCTGTTACTCTAATCGAACTGCAATGGCTTTTTTTAAATGTTGTCAAATAATCAATATCTGCAATTGATTTTCCTGTGCACATACTGATAACTGATAATTAGGCTTCATTCTCTAATGCATGGGTTGAAGTCATGGGTGCCCCTTTGAAGAAACTTCTATGCATGTGGCATATGGATAGGGCTTGGAGAAAGAACATTTCCTCTAAAATTCATGGTACACAGGCATTCAAAGCAATTGTGTAACAAACAACTAAGGACGTTGTTGCAGTGTGAAAACGTAGTTGAATTCCACAGTGAGCTCAACAACTTCCTAGATGCTTGTGAAAATAATGATACATGTAGAGAGTTTGGTGTGTACTTCAAAAAGGAATATGCTAGTAGGTGTGATCAGTGGGCCTATTGTTACCGGCTGGAAATGCACATTAATACCAGTATGCATTTAGAAGTCTTCCACCAAGTCCTAAAACAAGTGGTAATGAAAGGTCTTCGAGTCAGTAGGATGGATAAGAGCATATATGTTGTGATGTCAGTGGTAAAACACAAAGTGTTTGATAGGTTGCTAAAAGTAAATAAAGGAAAACTTAGCAAAGCTGTGTAACATATAAGGCAGAGACACAAAAACAGTCCACAAATGTGTATGTGACAGTGGAAAGTTCCACTTCATGTAAGGTTGAAAGCAGGAGGACAGATGAGTTTTATAGTGTCAGGAATGAATGTGTAACAGGTCATTCATTCTGCTGTCCATTGATTTGCTCTGAATATAAAATATGTATACATCAGTATCCATGTAGGATGCTGTGACTATTCTTTGCATCTACAATATGCAAACATATTCATTTGGTTTTGAGGAGAGCCTATTGTACTCATCTGTCCTGGAATTCCTGAGTTCTTTAATTATTTTGAAAATTTTCCCTGGGTGCAACTTCATGCCATGTATATTTTATTTCACTTGTCCATGGTAGTTTATAGTTTACTCAACATATCTGTAAATGTATCTTCATTCTCCTTGAGTGAGTCAAGATTATTTTCCAGTTTAGACATTTTTTTACAGTGCCGTATTTTAAAATGAATCATTCAGTATATTTGGCACAATGGCTACAGGCTCCTTTGTTACCTTCCTAGCATTTTCATTATTTCAGCACAATCTGCCATGCATTTATTTTTGGAACTAATGAATTTGTCATTGGCAATTATTTTTCATTTTTCAATGTGTCTTCTACATAATTATTTAATAGCATTGTACCTTTCTTTGCCTTCCGAAATACTCTGCTTAGCTTGAATGTAAAACAGTACCGTACCAATGAGTTCTTAATGGCTGCAAGATGAGGAGTGTATCATTTTGACATGTTTTCTCATGTACCATTATATTAATATTTTAATAAATGAATGTACATAAAAATAATGAGTTGACATTTATTGAAAAAATAATTCCTACATATTACTGTAAAATGCAGTTGGTGTTTCAATGCTGATAATGATCCTGCAATCATTACTGTAAGAGGGAAATTCCTCAAGGCAATATTATTGGACCTTAAATAATATGAGTAAACAACTGGAATCTGAGATAAGGCTTTTTGCAGATGATGTCATACTGTATAGAGTAATAAATAAGTTACAAAATTGTAAGCTACTGCAAAAAGACTTTGAAAATGTTGCGAGATGGACAGCAGGCAATGATATGATGATAAATTTGTTAAGTTAGGTTGTGAGTTTCACTAATAGGAAAAGTCCACTCAGTTTTCATTACTGCATTGATGGGGTGAAAGTTCCTCATGGGGATCATTGTAAGTATGTACGTGTTGATATAAGTAAAGATCTTCATTGGGGTAATCACATAAATGTGATTGTAAGTAAAGGGTACGAAACTCTGCACATGGTTGTGAGGGTATTTAGGATGTAAAGGAGAGGGCATATAAGTCTCTGGTATTACCCCAATTAAGAGTAAGTTTCCAGTGTATGGGACCTTCAACATGATTACTCGACTCGAGAAATGGAAGAAATCCAAAGTAAAGCAGCTCGATTTCTTCTGGGTGATTTCTGACAGAAGAGATGCGTTACAAAAATGTTGCAGAATTTGGGATGGGAAGACTTGGGTGTAAGGAGACAAGTGGTACTTTCTGAGCTGTCAGCAGAGAGAGAGTGTGGAATGACATTGGTAATCAAATAAGTTTGAGATCAAAATATGAAGATAAAGTTGAAATTCAAGAGGACAAACTGTGACAAATATTCTTTTATAAGAAGAGGAGTTAGTGATTGGAATAATTTAGCATGGGAGATGTTTAATAAATTTAAAAATTCTTTGTAATTCTTGAAGAGAAGATGAGTAAACAACAGACAAAGTATCTGCCACCTGGGCAACTGCCCTAAATGCAGATCAGTGGTGACTGATGCGAATGACAGAAAACATGACCGACAAATGGTGAATAAGTTAATCTGGGAAGGACAACTGAATCAGAAAGTGATGTAACAAACAATATAGAGGGAAAAATATTCTAGACATAGTGCTAATAAAACCAGATGAGCACTATAGAAAAACTGAAGTGATTATGAAGATCATTTCTGTTGTAGTTGAAAATAAATGTGAGAGAATAGAATGCTGCAAGACTATTAGGCAATATCATATGGTTGATAAGAGAGACAGAGGGGAGTTTTAAAAAATTAATTATGATTAGTTAAAAATGGTGAATGAAAATATAAACTGACTATGGGATGGGTTTAACTAATTGTTGGGGAGTTTGAAAACAGGTATGGTATTTTTCTAAAGTGGTAAGTAATGGTATTGACCCACTGTATTATAACAGAGGTGCAGGTTAGAAAGAAATAGGAATATATGAGGAAGTAAGGAGAGATTGAAAGAACTTACTAGGAAATTTAATTTAGCAAGAAAAGTCAGCTAAGATTAACATGATGACAAGCATAATTGACAGCCATATGAATTTCAGTGAGTACCGTACCGTAATGGATGGGTATGTATAGGTACTTTAAGGCAGACACAAGTTCCAGGATGGACATTCCAGGGAAAATTAATGAACTAGGAGAGTGTATATGTGAGGACTTCCAGAAAGCATAAGAATTCAGTTAGCAATATGCAAAGATAGTTGGATGTAAGATTAATTTCCAGGTTGAGGAGGTGACTAATACAGGCAAAGTAGTGGAATTTACCTATTATAATAAAGACATTTTCAAAAAAGATACAAAAGCTGAAAGCTAAAAAAAGAAGAAAAAGAAAAGCAGCTGGCTTTATTAAGAATTCAGGGTAATTACTAGAAATATGCTGCCATATTGGAAATATTTGTTTACTGTTTGTAAGAAGGAGCTCTAGCCCCACTGTATAAAGAAAAGGGTGATGAACATAAGGCAGATAATTACAAGCCAGTCTGCTTAACATGTGTTGCATATAAGCTCTGGTTTGATAGAAGACTGTACACGTTTAGGGAAAGTTATTCCAGTGAGGCTCAACTTGTAGGATTCCAACATGATATAGCAGATAATTTAGATTCAGGTAGAATGAACTATATGTATCCATCCATGGTTGTTGTGGTGGTGGTGGTGGTGTTTATTGTTTTAAGAGGAACTGGGCAACCATCCTCTATTAACACGAATCAGAGGGAAGAGATTCTACACTTCGAAAAAGAAGGTAGTGGCCAAAGGAAGGTGAGGGCCATGAAGACTGGTAAAGTGAAAGTCTCTATAGACCTCAAAAACTTAATACCACTGGGGTCAGAAAAGAACAAGAAATGACCAAGGGAGGTTGGATAGGATAAATGAAAGTGAAGAACTTGGTGTGTAAGTAAAGGGAAGCAATGCCAGGACTCAGCCAAAGTCCCCACGGTTGTCAACCCGTGCTTGCAAGTTTAGAGTTCCTGGGCTCCTTTTAGTTGCCACTTATGGCAGGCAGGGGATGCCATGGGTGTATTCTATTGCCCCCACCCACAGGAGGTATTGATTCAAGGATTTTGACAGGGTAGATCATTAGAGATTACTGACGAAAATGATGGCTAATGGACAAAAGAGTGGTTGAATGGGTGGCTAAATTTCTAGAAAGAACTCACAGAATTAGAGTAGTTGAAGCATTACCTGATCCTGAAATGGTTATCTGGAATCAAAGATAAGGCCTTTTTTGCTAATGACGTTACACTGTATGTATTAAATAAGCTGCAGTTTTGTAAGTGACTACAAAAAGAGATCAACAATGTTGTGAGATGGACAGAAGACAAGGGTATGATGGTAAATGGGATGAAAAGTCTGATTGTAATTTTCACAAAGAGGAAAACTCCTCTCAGATTTAATTACTCTATTGATCAGGTGACAGTACCTCATGGTGATCACGGTCTAGGTCTTAATATAAGGAAAGATCTTCATTCATGAATGAGATAGTACATAAAGGTTATACATGAGGGTATTTAAGGGTTGTAGTAAGGAGGTAAACCAGAGGGCATATACAATAAGTCTGGTAAGACCCCCAATCAGAGGATGGTTTCACTGTGTGAGACTCCCACCAGGATTACTTGATACAAAAACTGGAGAAGATCCAAAGGAAAGCAGCATCATTTCTTCTGGTGATTTCCGGCAAAGGGGTAGTTTTTGAATATGTTGGAAAGAAAAGACCTGGGAGTAAGGAGACGAGATGCTCGACTAAGCGGCATGCTCTGAGCTGTCAGCGGAGAGATGGCGTGTGACGGGCGTAGCCATAAGGGGCGGGTTTACTGGTGGTTAGAAACCCCATGAAAATTTTATAAAAGAAAATAAACGGAAACTGACTATAAACACGTGAAAGCCGACTCAATGGGGTGGCTCTTTTTAACAATCATAGAGACATAATTGTAAAACCAACAGATATCTTGAATATGTCTTCTAAGAAGCCTCGAAAGTTGGATTTTAGATTGTAAACTGAACATACCATTCGCTGTAAAACTGCTGAGTTTGATCATATTGTTTTTCTGTATTTTAATGTAAGATTCTGTAGTGTACTGCAATCTGAATATCAACGTAATTCATTTATATTAATGTCTTTATGATGACACTCAAGCATGCACAAGCACCTTAATTATGTTCTACCATAATTTTGCAACTTTAAGCCCCCTCCCATAAGTTGATCTGCTACTGGCATGTAATGGCATTAGTAGACAAATAAGATTGGAGAGGAGCTTTTAAAGGTAGGATAGATCACAATATGAGGATAATGTTGGAATTCAAGAGGACAAATTAGGGCAAATATTTATTTGTAAGAAGACGAGTTAGGGATTGGATCAATTTATCATGGGAAATGTTTGATAGATTTCTGAGTTCTTTGAAATCATTGAAGGCAATACTAGATAAAATGATAGGGAATCTTCCAATTGGGCTACAGCTCTAAATGCAGATCATTGACCATGGGCTTAATAGAACCCTTGATAATTCATCAATGAAATTATAACACGTAACATTTCTGCTAACCAAGCTTGAAAGGTCTAATAAATTGTACAAAAATACAGGTTATGCAGTTGTAAATATGAATAATGAAAGCACCGACACGAATTCCTCAAGTATAGACAGTCCCCAAAGCAGATCAATGATGATTGATTTCATAGAACCCTTCATAATTCATCAATTATATTATCATGTATAAGAAACACCCCTCTCGTTTTTTCTGCTAACACAGCTTGAAATGTCGAATACCTTATGCAAAACTATCGGTTACGTAAATCTAAACTTGGATTTCTGTGTAACATATAATAATTCCATAATTATTAACGAGGACTATAAAAACATTTCATCGGTTTTCTGAGCAACTCAACCTGAAATTAATTAATATATTTAATGCAGTCAAATAGCCATAACAGAGAATATAGGTTTCATTTATGGGTTACATATTTGCATAATCACTTATAGACATTGTTCTTCTTGTATCCTTTCGTATTCGAGTTTTAATTATTACTGTGTTAAATTTAATTCTTCTGTTTTAGGTTATCAGACAAACGTATATAGTAGCATAAATAGGCTGGATTCGATCACTGATGCCCTCCTCATCAGCTGATCATCGTAAACATTCTTCTTTTTTGTGTGTGTGTTCTTGGACTCTGCGCAGCGCACTACGTCCAGTCACTGGGTTGTTTGAAACTTCACCAATCAAAGTTTCTGTTACAAAACGGGATAGATTTGAGGGTAGTGGGAAACGGAAGTACACACTAGTGTATTGGGAGAGGTTGTGTAGGAAAGAGACATGAGGAATATTCGAGGCGTCTAATACTACAGATATGTACAACAGAACAAGTTGACATGTGTTAGGTTGCAGGGATTTAGCACGGGGACACAGGGTTCTACATCTTCACGCCAGTGTGATCTATCACGGCGATTTACTACTATAGACAAACATGAGCAGATCACAAATAAAGGAGGCAGGATCGTCAGGTTAAATCAGGATATTACATGCGTGAAAAAAGTTAGTCAGTTACTCAGCTAAGCGAACTGTCGGATGGTATACTAAACAAGAAATAGTGAGAGGAAGTTGAAATCCGAGTGATAGTAAAGTGGAAATGAGATGTTGTTGCTGTCGGGGATATTTCTCACATTGAAACAAAATATGATTTATAGTGCCGACATAGTGACCACAATTACACAAGTTGTTTTCCTTAATCTTTAAACGATACAGATGTTCCGGTGTACAGGCATGATTCAAGCGAAGTCTGACTAGAGTAGTGATATGACGTCGAGTGTACTTTCCTTTTGCGAACCATGGTTTAATAGCAATGTTATTTTGAATATTGTAGAAATGTTTACCTTTAAATTGTGCAGATTGACGCCAATGTTCGTTCCACTGTTCTCGGAGAAATTTCTGACAAATTGTCCATACATCATTGTGTGGGAGTGCAATATGGTAGCGTAAGCCTTGTCCATCAGCTGCCTCATTGGCCAGTTTTTCGGCCATGACATTGCCTGTTATGCCAGAATGTCCTGGCACCCATGTAAATAATACGGAACGATTTAGTATAGTGAAATCATACAATAGTTGTCTTAGAGTTTCTATATACCAATTATCCGCCTTTGTAGGATTTTCTAATGCTTGAAGAACACTGAGAGAATCTGTACGGATGAGGGCCTTTTGGATCGTAGAATGTTTAATATATATTAACACTTGACGAACTGTAAATATTTCAGCTGTGTAGATGGATGCGTAGTGGGTTAAGATGAATTGTTTGGATAATTGCAGCAGAGGGGAATATAAAGCAGCTCCGACGTCGGATGTGTCTTGATGTTTTGATCCATCAGTATAAAATGGAATGTATTGATTATATTGATCTATAATAATTTTGAATGACTTAGTTGCTATCAGTCTGTTTAAATTCTCGGAGATACTGGAATCATCGAATTTTGTACGTATGATATTAGGTAACTGTATAGTCGCAGGAAACATGATAGAGTACTTAGGGTGAGTTCTTGTTTGAACAACGTGAGGTCGTAAATATATAAACTGAACATAAGCCCACAGGAGTGCCGGATATTTGTGTTGTACTACAGGTCCATTTCCAAAATATTCAGATAATAACTGCAGCTTGGGAAGAATCGGATGATGATATCGGGCCATTTTCTTGAGAAGATATTTAGTAGCTACATGTTTGCGTCGTAAATGTAACGGTGGTTCGGTAATTTCAGCTAGTAAAGCATTTGAAGTAGTCGAATTCATTGAACCTGTAATCAGTCGAGCAGCTTTGTACTGTACTTTGTCTAATCGCTGTTTTTGATCCAACGAAGCCATATCTATAAACTGACTACCGTAGTCAAAAACAGACCTGATAATGTTTTTATATACAGTTAAAAGGGTAGCTGGGTCAGCTCCCCAGGTTCTGTTCGTTAAGGATCTTAATACATGTAGCTTTTGTTCCGTTTTGCGACAGATCTCTGCAATATGATTTTTCCACGATAGTTTATTATCAATCGTTACCCCTAGATACTTAACGGTTTCTTTGACGGAGATTTCCTGTTCACCGCATCTAATGGGAGACTTATCATATATACGTTTGTGGGTAAATATGAGAATTGAACTTTTGCCGGTGCTATCTCTAAACCATTTTGTATCATCCACGTCTGCAGGACGTCTAAAGTCTTCTCTAGAGTAAGACGACATTCTTCTATGGTATTTTGAGTGCAGTAGATTACTATATCATCGGCATATTGCAGTATCCGAGCCGTTTTTACAATTTCATTTTCAAGATCCGCAGTATACAACATGATCATCGTAAACAAACTAATCGCGAAGTCGGCATCACCAAAGCAAAGAATTATGGGAATAAAAAGCGGCCAGGGCCGCAGCACCGCCGTCTCAATCCTATATACTGCCTGCTCTATCCTATGCGGTTAACATGCTTCTCAGCGTGAGCTCTTAGTGTCACGAACTTCCGCTAGGGGCGCCAGCTAACGCACCCATCTTATCTCCGTACCCACGTTATTGTGTTCCCGTGCGTTCGCATCAAGCATTTATGTGTGTGTCTCTGGTTGTAAAATGATTGTTGTGTTCCTCTGTGTATATCAGAGCAGGAAATTAAAATTCTTCAAGTGTGAGGATTCCTGTTATCCTCCCCCTCAAGTAAAGAACTTTGAGAAAATTGGCTTAACGGTATATCAAGGCAAGGATCAACCAAGGGTAATCCATCCGATTCTTCTCGTATTTGTAGCCTGAATTTTAGAGATGGAGATGAAAGATAAAACTAAAAGAAAAATATATTGAAACCAGAGAGCGTGCCTAGTCGGTCTTCGAATTATCCCCATTACCTTCAAACCAGAAACATAGCTCCCCGAACGACCAGATAGCTACAAGATATTTCTTCGGAAGAAATCTGTAATGAAACAAGCTCTTCAACCGCAGGAAATACATTGGATGACGAGTAGGAAATTCATTTGAACAACGATGTAAGTTCAATCCAAGTCAATTTTCCAACGAGTAAGAACGACAGCTGTGATCAGAAAATCAGACATTAGAGGTTCCGATCAAGAATTCTTAGACTGCGATAACAGCTGATGACTAACCATAATGAAGTTAAAAGACTACAAAGACAATTCGAAGACAATCCAGAAATTGATCGTCTGAATAAAGTAAAGGATGTAGCCAAATAAAAAGGAAAACGACCCTTTTTAAAAATCAAATCCATAATTTTCGCAAGACCAAGTCCGGGTAGTCAGAACAAATCACGCGGTACTATGTGGCGTGGGGAATAATATCCCAAACAGTTACGAATATGGCAGGACTCCTGGTCTAGTGTCAGCTTCGTCACAAAGTACTCTGGACGGGTAACCTAAATGGAAAATGTTGATAGTGTTTGTCGAGATTTCCCAATTGGTGAAGGAAAGACTTAGAGTTGAATGTACAGAAAACTCTCAGACCAACGAAGAGTGATCGTAGATTATATGGCTAATTAGGTACGGCTCCTCTACGACCGAACCAGTGACAAGTTCGTTTGCGTGGTCAATGTTGAAGGTGTATGCGGCACACATATAATAAAATCTCCTGCTCTCGCGAATAAACTGTTGTGTTTTCTTGTAATCCGACTTTCAAAGAAGTTCTCTAGTCCTGCTGCCTACTTTCCCGTTAAAGGCTTAGGAGTCTCCGATCTATCCCTTTTAGTTTGGAAATGATTACTGTAATGCCTTTCGCAAAACAATCCAACTTGTGTGCATTTCTATTCACCAGCAGATAAAATACTTACAATGGTTGAATGATGATTTCATCGAGTACATTAAATTAACAATTCGGTTGGAATCAAAACGTGAAAAACTGAAGTGTCTGACTGATGAGACGGCAGATGCTGTCTCGCTAACTGTGAAATCTATAGTGGAATGTGTGTATTATCTGTTACAAAATCGATTATTTTATGTCCACACTAGATTATTTTCTGGAGACGCAATAGAAGCTCTATTTAATTCAGTGAGATTGGGTGGTGGATTTAATGACATGACGAACGCACGCACTGCATTATGTGCTATAAAACGTATCCTGAAAACTGAGCATGAACAAAGGGTCAGCGAAATAGTGATAGAAATATTTTTGCGTCCACTGCTGGTAAGTAACAGTAAGAAAAGGACTGAAAAGGTGCTCCGTTACTCGGATCGAGAAAATTCTGAAATTTGTATGCACCATGCATCAGTGGCATAATCCTAATGTATCTACTGTAACAGGTAAGATTTTATATATTTTACGTTTCTATATATATTAAGCCAAGTTTAAATGTGAAATGTATATTTATTTATGTGCATTATCTTCTCACTTAGTAACATGTTAAGGATTATTTTTCATTTTATATTGGTGTTACGAGCCAACTCTCATTTAACCAACATGTGCTCTGGGTGCGGTAAGTGCTGCCATCTGCAATGTTGCTGTAAACGCAATTCTCGCGGCACAGAGCAGGCAGTATATAGAGATTGAGACGGCGGTGGGCCGCAGACTCTGCGAGAATGCGTTGTGATTGGCCAGGTCGTATTATCGCAGTGTTATACCGAGCTTAGCCTACAAGGAATACAAAGCCTGCCCAATAGCCACTCATTTTCAATAGCCACTCATAGCTGTCCGCCCTGTGGATGCTGTGTTTGCCGCTAGAGGCGCTGCATTTCAACCTCACTTGAACACCTCCGCTGGCGGTTTTTCTACACGTTGTATGCTTACTGGTGACGTTTACTACGAAAGTTGAATGTTAATATTGATAGAAATAATGAAACTCAATAATGATTTTGTTTTGTCCGAATCCTTGGCTGAATAGTCAGCGTTGAGGCCTTCGGTTCAGAAGGTCCCGGATTCGATTGGCGGCCGGATGGGTGATTATAATCACGTCTAATTAATTCTTCTGGCTCGGGGACTGGTGTTTGTGTTTGTTGATATAGTGATTACTAGACCTCAGATTTTTAGATGCTAAAATGTTATTTTAGCTGCCTAAAACAGACTCTCAAATAGGCTCTACAAAATTTTTAGGCAGCTGCAGTTTAACGTATCTTAATATGCATTATTTAAAACACCGTGTTGATTTTGCTAAATTGATAATAATTCGTTATTGGGAAATATAAAACAAGTTTCACTTACCTCTTGCTGCAAACGTCGCAGAATATAATTTTACCATCCGATGTGAAAAGGGTAAACTCTTGTAAATTGAGGATGAATTGGAACCTGACACTTTCAGCTTAATTCACACACTGACCAAATGGGAAAATGGTATTGTTATAATACGTCAATCATATTACAATGGTGTACTGTTGTGTACCGTGTTGTAAACAAGGCTCTAGAAATAAAGTTCCTGGAACTAGTTTCCATGAATTCCCTTGCCAAGAACCAACTAGGGAATTATAGATTAAAGCAATAAGCAGACAAGGTATGGTACAGTAAATACGCAGACCATGTGTCGGCAAAAGTGTGGTTACTTATTATTATTGCTCCTGTTCTGATGATAATAATTTCCTTATTCTGTTGTGTAAGTGGTACCAAGGATAAGTTATGGACGCTAATGGCATGGCAATGAGTACCGCCGAGAATACTTCTCGAGAAGAAAAACAATTTATGAGAAGAAAATGTCAAGGAAAATATTTAAAGTCGTTCCTTTTCACTGAATATCTACGGTGCGGTTGTAAAAATATCTAGTGCAGACTTTATATCCTTTTAAATGCCAGGCATAAATTTCGACAGTTTTATGTGTTATCTGAAAGGAAAATGCACAGCTGAATTGAACTCCTAGGGGTAAAAGGTGAACATTTATTATTTTCTACTTCATTCTGCTCAGTAACGTATATAATATACAGGAAGTATAGTGTAGAGGTAAATTTATGCTGGTTTTAACTCCCCAGTGACCGCTCCGTCGAGTGCTGCAATGGCATATATTGGAGGGTATTTGATAAGAGTTGTCGAAGACCACATGCCATGTCAAGAGTGTGTTGATAAAATTAGTAGTATCCAAAGTCCATCTCCACCAACGTCATTAATAAAAATCAAAGACAGAGGTGGTCTCACGTCTCAGGTATCCAAAGCCAAGTTTTGTTTCATTGCTGATGAAACTGGGGCAAGTAAGGGACGAAATGTTATCGGTAACCCTGGGCAGTCCAAAATTAGCACAAACATTAACCCAAATACTGTTGCCACGTGTCGCTAAAAATCCTATTCTGCAGTGTGGGAAAAGTGATCATCCTGAGGAACAAAGCAGAATAACACTGCAGAAGTTTCTGCATTCCTCTGTCACTAACTACGCTAATGGCATGACAATGAGTACCGCCGAGAATACTTCTCGAGAAGAAAAACAATTTATGAGAAGAAAATGTCAAGGAAAATATTTAAAGTCGTTCCTTTTCACTGAAAATCTACGGTGCGGTTGTAAAAATATCTAGTGCAGACTTTATATCCTTTTAAATGCCAGGCATAAATTTCGACAGTTTTATGTGCTATCTGAAATGAAAATGCACAGCTGACTTGAACTCCTAGGGGTAAAAGGTGAACATTTATTATTTTCTACTTCATTCTGCTCAGTAACGTATATAATATACAGGAAGTATAGTGTAGAGGTAAATTTATGCTGGTTTTAACTCCCGTTACCAATGCTACTGAATGCCTGATGTGAGATGGTATACTAGCGCTGCAGCGGTCAAGACGCGCACTGCCAGGCGGACACTGTTTCTAAAGAGAGCCCTGCGAGTGAGCAGGCTTTGTATTCCTTGTAGGCTAAGTACCGAGACGCTTGTGAAATATAGCAAACTAGACTCGTCCTCGAGATACTTCCGGCGAGTGCCGCTAGAGTTCTCTTTACTGATTTGTCTCGCCCAAGGTCTGTCTAGGGAGGTCAAGTCACGAATGCTACTTATGGAGCCGCCATATTGGGTCTGGGTAAGTAAACGTAACCAAAGGCAAGTATATTCGAATTTAGAGGATTTAGGCACCAAATATTGTACAAAAAAGAAACGAAAACTATTTATCATGCAGAATTCAACTGGACATCTATTGCTCATGTATATATAACTGTACAACTCGTAAATGACATGAATGCATTCACAGCTATTTGAATAGGAAGATAATTAATAGAACCTAAATTACATGTTTTTTTTTTTGAGAAACAAGAATCAGGAGAAATGCTCATGTATAGGCCTACTCTTTCACTTCTATATTACTTGATCTTAGTGTGTTTCTAATCAATATCGTCTGTCAAAATACGAAATACCGGGTAATTTGGCCATGCGGTTAGGGTCGTGCAGCTGTGAGCTCGCAGATAGTGGGTTCGAACCCCACTGTCGGCTGCCCTGAAGATCGTTTTCCGTGGTTTCCCAGGCAAATGCTGGGGCTGTACCTTAATTAAGGCCACGGTCGCTTCCTTCCAACTCCTAGACCTTTCCTATCCCATCGCCATAAGATAATCTGTGTCGGTGCGACGTAGTGCCACTAGCAAAAAAATACGTTATCTCATTGACAGAAACATAGAAATCTGTACAGTACCTCTATTATATCATGAAGAGATGAAATATTGAACTTAAAAGCATTTAAAGACATTTGTAGTAAATTTCCTTGATCATTTCCTTTATTAAGAAAGTAGTAACGGTTACTGCGTTTCTAAAATGTTATTTCAGCATGTTGACAAAGACTGAATGCCTCTTGACTTGAGTGCATTAAATTATTTTCGTTGTTAGCTTTTTTGCCAGTTGCTTTACGTCGCACCGACAAAGGTAGGTCTTATGGCAACGATGCAACAGGAAAGGGCTAGAAGTGGGAAGGAAGCGGTGGTGGCCTTAATTAAGGTACAGACCCAGCATTTGCCTGGTGTGAAAATGGAAAACCACGGAAAGCCATTTTCAGCGTTGCCGGCAGTGAGGTTCGAATAAATTATCTCCCGAATACCGACCGCACGCTGTTGTTATCCACTGATGTGGTCAATTCTTTGGGTTCTGAGGCAAAAATACTCTTCTCATATATAACAAGAGTGATGTTCCTAGCTACTCTAACTAGTTTACGGATAACGCAAGCAGCTGAGTAGTACAAAGTGGTGGTAGTGATTATTGTTTTAAGAGGAAGTACTATTGGGGAACCATCCACTTTTAACACTAACCAGAGGGGAATTTTTGAGACGATCCGACACTTCAAAAAATTGTGGTATTGGCCAAAGAAAAACAAAGGCCACGAAGTTCGTGAAAATGGAAGACTCCCAAAGCTTCGACTGTTCTAATACCGTCGGGGTCGGAAAAGAACAAGAGTTGACCAAGGGAGGTCGGATACAATAGGAAAAGTGAGGAGCCTGGCACAAGTAACTGGAAAGAATGCCAAGACTCAGCTAAGGGCCTCGTCGTCGCTAACGCACTCTTTCAAGTTAAGAGACTCTGGGGGCCCTTTTCGTCGCCTCTTGCGACAGGAAGGGGATACCCTGGATGTATTCTACTGTCCCCACAAAATGGTTCAAACCCGACATCTGTATTATGTTTATGTCAAAATCATTTGAAAACTGGTGATAATAATTTGTAGGGCTACAGTCTTCATTTGGCTTTTGGCAAAAAAATTAAGGTAATATCATCAACATCATCACAAGAAGAAGACCGAGCAAGTGGCTGTGCTGTTTCGGTCACGTAGCTATCAACTTGCATTCGAGAGATAGTGGGTTCGAACTCCACTGTTGGCAACCCTGAAGATGATTTTCCGTGGTTTCCACATTGTTCACACCAGGCAGTGTTTGGAAACTTTCCTATTACATTTTAAAGACTTGGGTGGATTAGAAACATTTTTGGGATCGAATTCCAGTTGAGTGTTACCATCCATCTACACACTTCTGTTCAAATTGCGATTTATCAAAATTATTTCAGAAGAAAATACATAATGAAACCTACAAAAAACAAAACTTGTTAATATAAACATGTGATTCTTCAGGAATAATTCCATTGTAATAAATTACTAACCTCGAACAAGACGAAATTTAAAGTGGGTTGCCATTTATCACGCCTGTAACTTTTTACCATATCCACTGAGCTCACCATTGCTTATCACTGGAAAGCGAAACACTATGATCCCGCCAGTGACTATATCTGACAATCTGGTGTAGCGCAGTATTCCATTTCCTTTAAAAATGTAAATATATTTCATATTATCACATCGGGCCCGCCCGCATCATAACGAAGCTTGAGACCCAATATGGCCGTCACCGCAAAGGATTGTGGTAGCGTGACCAGACCTTCCTATACTGACTTTGGTCTCGCCCAAGGTCTGCCTAGGGAGGTCAAGTCACGAACGCTTCTTATGGAGCCGCCATATTGGGTCTTTAAGCGAGCTTAACCAAAGGCAAGTGCATTCGAATTTAGAGGATTTCGGTGCCGTACATTGAAATAAAAACAAAATAGCAACTATTTTTCATAAAGAATTTAATTGGGCATCTACTGTTCATGTATATATAACTGTATAACACTTAAATGATATTAATACATTCACAGCTGTTTGAATAGAAAGATAATTAACAGAGCCTGATTTTTTTTTTTAGAAACAAGAATCAACAGAAAAGCTCATGTCTTACTCTTTTACTTCCTTCCAACTTTGTCTTACTGTGTTTCTTGTTAATATCATCTGTCAATACGTAATCTTATTGACAGAAACATATAAATCTGTACAGTACCTACCTGCGTCATATTATGATTACCGGTACTGTACATGAAATACTAAACTTGAAGTACTGTACTTAAAGTACTAAAATACAGTTGTAATAAATTACCTTCAGCGTTTTCTTTATCAAGTAAGTAATTACCGATACTGCGTTTCTAAAAGGTTACCCCAGTATGTTGACAAACACTGAATGCCTCTTGAGTTGAGTGTATTAAATTATGTATGGTACCGTAACTGTTGTTATCCATTCATGTGGTTTTTCTTTGGGTTAGAAGGCAATAATACTCTGCACATGTGCAACAAGAGTGATGTTCTTAGCTACTCTTAACTAGTTTATTGATAACTCATGCAGCTTTATAGTACCAAGTGTTGGTGGTGATTATTGTTTTAAGAGGTAGTACAACTGGCCAATCATCCTCTATAAACACTAATCAGAAGAAAACAAATGGAAGGGGTCCAACACTTCGAAAAATGAAGGTATCGGCAAAACAAAGATGAAGGCCACAAAGTGCGTGGAAGTGAAAAACTTCCTAGGCCTCGAATGCGCTAATGCCGTCGCGGTCGGAAAAGGACAAGTGTTGACCAGGGGAGGTCGGATGGGCTAGAATTGGTGAGAGTCTGACACAAGTAAGTGAAAGCAATGTAAAGACTCAGCTAACGGCCTCGTAGTCACAACCCAAATGGATTTCCCCCTTTAGTTGGGGGCAATAGAATAACACCCATGGTATCCCCTGCCTGTCATAAGAGGTGACTGAAAGGGGCGTCAGAAGCTCCTAACTAGAAAGCGTGGGTTGGCGACCACGAAGCTCTTAACCGAGTCCTAACATTCATGCATATAATAATAATAATAATAATAATAATAATAATAATAATAATAATAATAATAATAATAATAATAATAATTGTTAAGAAAATAAAAGCCATTGGTAGACACGATTCCTTAAGAAATAGAAATTCAGTCACTATTGAGTTAACTTAGGTTAGGTTATTTTAGAGATTACATTAGGATAATATGTTAGGCTACGGTACGTTAAATTACAGTAGTTGGTTAGTGCGAGTGTTGTGATCTTTAAGTATTTGTCCAGCCATATAATGTATTCTATAGAGCATTTAAGATGAAATATAGCTGTAAATAATAAGTACAGTACCGTATAAGACTGCTATTAACAATTATTGGTGTAATGATGGCGAACTGGACATAAATGGTTGGTAAGAGATAGGCCAGCGAAATTAACAATTAGGTTAAAATTCCTGACCTTGCCGGGAATCGAACCCGGGACCCCTATGACCAAACGCCAGCACGCTAACCATTTAGCCATGGAATCGGACACATGAAAAGGAAATTTCATAAACATCAATAGTACTATTACACATTTCCCGTTACTTTTCTTGCTTGTTTTGAAAGACAATTCCCTTTCTTTAGGAAGGTTTCCTATCATATGTCAAAGAAATGCTCAAGTCAGGCGATCGTTGCGCGCTCTGTACACCAGAGTCTCTGCACAGTGCGAGTTACACGAGTCCCTGATAGATGACATAGAAGTTCGTTTAGCTGTCTCCACAATACGAACATACAACACAGAGAAATAGTTTCAGAATAATTAGGTGACGAAATGTCCCAATAGCCACATATAAAATGAGTAGTAGAACACGTAGATCAATGTTCCGTGCGCCTTTGCACTGAAGATTATCTGTGTCATACAGATACGTAGATCAATCAATCAATCAATCAATCAATCAATCAATCAATCAATCAATCAATCAATCAATCAATCAATCAATCAATTGGAATAACTTACCAAGGGAGACGTTCAGTAAATTTTCAATTTCTTTGAATTCATTTAGGAAAAGGCTAGGAAAACAGCAGACAGGGAATCTGCCACCTAGGCGACTGCCCTAAATGCAGATCAGTATTGATTGATTGATCAATTGAAAATAAATTGAAAATTTATTGAACGTCTCCCTTGGTAAGTTATTCCAATCGCTAACTCCCCTTCCTATAAATGAATATTTGCCCCAGTTTGTCCTCTTGAAATCCAACTTTATCTTCATATTGTGATCTTTCCTACTTTTATAAACGCCACTCAAACTTATTCGTCTACTAATGTCATTCCACGCCATCTCTCTGCTGACAGCTCGGAACATACCACTTATACAATAATAAAGTTCTATTATGAATCCACCTGTTCAATACATTATAATGTTGTCACATTTAAAATAACTTGTGACAACATTATAATGTATTGAACAGGTGGATTCATAATAAAACTTTATTATTGTATATCAACAGATTTCAATATGGATTAAAACATGAGATTAGTCACTTGCAACATACCACTTAGTCGAGCAGATCTCCTTCTTTCTCTCAATTCTGCCCAGCCCAAACTTTGCAACATTTTTGTAATGCTACTCTTTTGTCGGAAATCACCCAGAACAAATCGAGCTGCTTTTCTTTGGATTTTTTCCAGTTCTTGAGAGACTTATATGCCCTCTCCTTTACATCCTTACTACAACCCCTAAACACCCTCATAACCATGTGCAGAGATATGTACCCTTTATTTACAATCCCATTTATGTGATTACCCCAATGAAGATCTTTCCTTATATTAACACCTAGATACTTATAATGATCCCCAAAAGGAACTTTCACCCCATCAATGCAGTAATTAAAACTGAGAGGACTTTTCCTATTTGCGAAACTCACAACCTGACTTTTAACCCCGTTTAATGCCTGCTGTCCATCTCACAACATTTTCGAGGACACATTGCAGTTGCTTACAATCTTGTAACTTATTTATCACTCTATAGAGAATAACATCATCCGCAAAAAGACTTACCTCCGATTCCACTCCTTTACTCATATCATTTATATATATATATAAGAAAACATAAAGGTCCGATAATACTTCCTTGAGGAATTCCCCTCTTAATTATTACAGGGTCAGATAAAGCTTCAACTACTCTAATTCTCTGAGATCTATTTTCTATAAATATAGCAACCCATTCAGTCACTCTTTTGTCTAGTCCAATTGCACTCATTTTTGCCAGTAGTCTCCCATGATCCACTCTATCAAATGCTTTAGACAGGTCAATCGCGATACAGTCCATTTGACCTCCAGAATCCAAGATATCTGCTATATCTTGCTGGAATCCTACAAGTTGAGCTTCAGTGGAATAACCTTTCCTAAAACCGAACTGCCTTCTATCGAACCAGTTATTAATTTCACAAACATGTCTAATATAATCAGAAAGAATGCCTTCCCCAAGCTTACATACAATGCATGTCAAACTTACTGGCCTGTAATTTTCAGCTTTATGTCTATCACCCTTTCCTTTATACACAGGACTTACTATAGCAACTCTCCATTTATCTGGTATAGCTCCTCCGACCAAACAATAATCAAATAAGTACTTCAGATATGGTACTATATTCCAACCCATTGTCTTTAGTATATCCCCAGAAATCTGATCAATTCCAGTCGCTTTTCTAGTTTTTAACTTTGTATCTTATTGTAAATGTCATTGTTATCATATGTAAATTTTATTGCTTCTTTGGCCTTAGTCTCCTCCTCTATCTCAACATTATCCTTGTAACCAACCTGCGAGCGGGGGGGGGGGGGGGGGGGGGGGGTGAAAAAAGGAGATGAATTATTTTTAGGCGTCTCCGAAGACTGTAAAAGTAGTTAGTGGGACGTAAAGCAAATAACATTATTATTATAATAATTATTATTTTTATGAGGATACATATATCTCAAACAATGAAGCTGTTACAGTCATGATAATTGGTACTTGGAAGCTTCTTTATAAATAAAGAAACAGGTGTTTTTGTTTTTGGAAAATTCACTTAAGGGGGGAGGATGAAAGGAAGTGAAAAAAAAAAATTCTTTTTATGGGGATACTCATATCTCAAAAACTGAAGGTTACAGACATGAAAATGGGTATTTGGAATCTCCTTTAAAAATAAAGAAACAGGCATATTTTGAGGGGGAATCAACTTAACAGGGGTGCGGGGTGAAAAAGGAGTTGAACTCTTTTTATGAGGATACTTATATCTCAAAAACTGAAGATGTTACAGACATGAAAATTTGTATTTGGAATTTTCTTTCAATGTAAAAAAAACACACACACACACACTCTCTCTCTCTCTTTTTTTTTTTTTTTTTGAAAATCCACTTAACAGCGGAGGTGGGGGTGGGTGAATGATTTGAAAATTCAGTTGAATTCTTTACATATGGGTACTCATATCTCAAAAAATAAAGTTGTAGACATGAAAATTGGTATTTGGAATCTCCTTTAAAAATAAAGGAACATGTATTTATTGTTCTCGGAAAGTCAACTTAAGGGGGAGAAGGGTGGAAGGAAGTGAGGAAGAAGTTGAATTCCGTTTAGAAAGATACATATATCTCAAAAACTGAAGATGTTACAGATGTGAAACTTCTTATTTGGAATCTCCGTTAAAAATAAAGAAACACCTTTTTTTTTTTTTTTTTCAGAAAATCCACTTTGGTGGGGTTGGGGTAATGACTGATAAAGGGGTCGAATTCTTTTTATGGGGATACTTATATTACAAAAACTGAAGATGTCACAGACATGGAAATAGGTATTTGGAATCTCTTCTAAATATAAAGAAACATTTTTTTTTTTTCCAACTTGAGAGAAGATGCTTTCTCACATGTACATTTCTATGTTGCATGGTAATCTTAACCCCAAAAGGCAATACCACAAATGTGGTATACAAACAGTTTTGGGGGTAAATGAAACTCAGTTTTTCGGTGAGTTTTTTTTACTTTAGGGATTTTCAGATAATGTCTTGGTACAGTACTGAGGAACAATTACTTTTAGCAAATTACAAAATCTATGTGAGTGAAGCCATGGGTAACTGCTAGTTTATCATATATAAATAACTGGAAATGAGGTTCTCTGTAATTATTATTATTTATGCCTTTAAGATAAAATTGAATGCAGAGGTTGCACATGTTAATGCACAAGCTCTACATTTAGGAGATGAGTTGGATCGAAACCGATTGCTGGTTATCCTCAGAATGGTTTTCTGTGTTTTCCCATTTTCACTTCCATTCAAATGTCAGGACAATTCCACTTCAAAGGCCACAGCCAATTCCGTCCACTTACTTACCCAATTTCATTCACCATCATTCATTTCATCTTCATTAGCTCCTCAACAGAGGTTGGGGATAGAAAGGGCATTCAAAAACATGCCATATAATTTCATCTCACTTCATCTCCAACCCCATATCAGGAAATGGGACTAAGAGGTAGACATACACTCTTAAGATAGAACTAATATTTCTGGAGATAATTGAGAGTTTGTGAACAATGTAACAATTGCAAACATTTCCATCATTATTTCTCTCACTGTAAAAATGTATGAAACATAAGATTGGAAATTACATTTGTTAAAACTTTTATTATGTACAGTTTTTTGATGTATGTATGTATGTTTAGTCCTCAGCCCGAAGGCTGGTTGGATCCTCAACAGTTCCACCATCAGCTGTCATAGATGGCCTAGGCATCACTGAAGAGGCGTACTAGGGAAATGAGGAGTGAGGTAGTTTCCCGTTGCTTTCCTCACCGAGCCAGAAGTTGCTATTACACATCAGTCTGCCAAGCCCACTGAAATGCATGCACCAACTGACCCTATGAGCGATATCTTCACACCATTCATAGCAGGGACTGACTGCAGAAGGAATGGCATTACTAGCATTACTCATACCTCAGTCACTTTCATTTTGTCAAAGCTAAGGATAAAGCTGAGACAGATCAATGAAAGTAACAAAATTGCTCTAGCCCATACCAGAAGACATAGTGCACTGTAAACACTAGGTCCTGCCAGCAAATACAGTTAATATTATCAGAGAAATTTGATTTTTCCAGTTTTGGCCCCCTTAATAATGGCACAGCACGGTATACTAATCAAATACTACATAGCCTAGTTCACACCTGGTCCGTACCCCAATCTAAATACCAAGTTTCGAGGAATTCTGTTTATCCATTGTCCCACGTTGCAGATATAAACAAACAAAAATAGAACTAAACCTATTTTCAACTTTTGTATACATAATTCAAAATAAGCTCCCAATGTGGATTAGTGGTAGAGTGTTGGCCTGGGATCCTAAGATTGCGGGTTCAAACCTAGCAAATAAAGTTAAATTTTTGAAGGGTGGAAACATGTTTCATTTGACACTCCATGTTATACATTGTCAGTATGTAAAAGATGTCTAGTGACACATGTGGGGCTTTATCTGACACAATTTCAACTAAAAATCAACCATAGATCAACCAATAACAATTTAGTTTACTCTGCCATCTGGTAGAGTAAATCAAAACAGCGAAATTGATGCGCAGATGGTGCCAGATCAAAATATCAGCGCAAGGTAGCTGAAACCATATGATGTATATAAGTGTTCTGCCCTGAGAGAAGTGTGAGACAAAAATATGAAGTGTACAGACAAAATTATAATTTTATTTGTATATATCTCATATCATTTATGACTGTGAATCCTAAGATGCTTCATGATGAGTCTAATTCAATGTTTTATGTTACAATCCAAACTACTAATATATAAACATCTGAATTAAACTGGGTGATAACATTATTAAACTGAGTGCTCTAATGATAAGTAATGCTGTTATGTAATGGAAATGAACTTGCGGACCTCTGACCTTCTGTATGCACATAAAAAAGAACTAATTTATGATAGTGATATATAAATGCTAGCCAGTTGATTATATGCAGTGTTTCTCACCATGTTACAGCGGGAACTTTGGGCAGGACTGGTAACAGTTTTGGGACTGTTCCTTTTTGCATTCCTGCGTGTGTGCCTACGATTTCATCGATACCTTTCTATGCTTGATGCTCTCCCTGGCCCTAAAGGCTACCCTATTATAGGCAATCTTTTACTGTTAAATGTTCATAAAACTGGTAAGTAGTGACAAGCACATATACAAAGTGATATTACTATTAGTCTTATGGCTTTGCTGATGAGAGTTAGTGTTTACAGTGCGCTATGTCTTCTGATATGGGCTAGAACATATTTGTTACCTTCATTGACCTAACTCATATTAATCCTTGGCTTTGATGATATTGAACATGACTGTTGGTCGGTTGGTGCATGTATTTCAGTGAGTTTGGTATACTGATATGTAATAAGAACTTCTGGCTCAGTGAGGAAAATATACCTCGCTTCTCATTTCTCTGGTGTGACTTTTCAGTGACACCTAGGCCACCTATGATGGGTAATGGTGGAGCTGTTTAGGATCCAACTAGCCTTCAGGCTTAGTACTCACCAAACATTGTTAGTCTATAATTGCAATAACACAACAATGATGATCATAAATTTTTCCATCTTTAGATAATTGCTAGTATTGTTCCATTTCCTTCAGCCTGTCAGTAAGTCAATCAATCAATACTCAATCAATCAATACTGATCTGCATTTAGGGCAGTCGCCCAGGTGGCAGATTCCCTATTTGTTGTTTTCCTAGCCTTTTCCTAAATGATTTCAAAGAAATTGGAAATTTATTGAACATTTCTCTTGGTAAGTTATTCCAATCCCTAACTCCCCTTCCTATAAATGAATATTTGCCCCAGTTTGTCCTCTTGAATTCCAACTTTATCTTCATATTGTGATCTTTCCTACTTTTATAAATGCCATTCAAACTTATTCGTCTACTAATGTCATTCCACGCCATCTCTCCGCTGACAGCCTGGAACATACCACTTAGTCGAGCAGCTCTTCTCCTTTCTCTCAATTCTTCCCAACCCAAACATTGCAACATTTTTGTAATGCTACTCTTTTGTCGGAAATAGCCCAGAACAAATCGAGCTGCTTTTCTTAGGATTTTTTCCAGTTCTTGAATCAGGTAATCCTGGTGAAGGTCCACTACACTGGAACCATACTCTAGTTGGGGTCTTACCAGAGACTCATATGCCCTCTCCTTTACATCCTTACTACAACCCCTAAACACTCTCATAACCATGTGCAGAGATCTGTACCCTTTATTTACAATCCCATTTATGTGATTACCCCAATGAAGATCTTTCTTTATATTAACACCTAGATACTTACAATGATCCCCAAAAGGAATTTTCACCCCATCAACACAGTAATTAAAACTGAGAGGACTTTTCCTATTTGTGAAACTCACAACCTGACTTTTAACCCCGTTTATCAACATACCATTGCCTGCTGTCCATCTCACAACATTTTCGAGGTCACGTTGCAGTTGCTCACAATCTTGTAACTTATTTATCACTCTATAGAGAATAACATCATCCGCAAAAAGCCTTACCTCCGATTCCACTCCTTTACTCATATCGTTTATATATATAAGAAAACATAAAGGTCCGATAATACTGCCTTGAGGAATTCCCCTCTTAATTATTACAGGGTCAGATAAAGCTTCACCTACTCTAAGTTAATTCTCTGAGATCTATTTTCTAGAAATATAGCAACCTATTCAGTCACTCTTTTGTCTAGTCCAATTGCACTCATTTTTGCCAGTAGTCTCCCATGATCCACCCTATCAAATGCTTTAGACAGGTCAATCGCGATACAGTCCATTTGACCTCCAGAATCCAAGATATCTGCTATATCTTGCTGGAATCCTACAAGTTGAGCTTCAGTGGAATAACCTTTCCTAAAACCGAATTGCCTTCTATCGAACCAGTTATTAATTTCACAAACATGTCTAATATAATCAGAAAGAATGCCTTCCCAAAGCTTACATACAATGCATGTCAAACTTACTGGCCTGTAATTTTCAGCTTTATGTCTATCACCCTTTCCTTTATACGCAGGGGCAACTATAGCAACTCTCCATTCATCTGGTATAGCTCCTCCGACCAAACAATAATCAAATAAGTACTTCATATATGGTACTATATTCCAACCCATTGTCTTTAGTATATCCCCAGAAATCTGATCAATTCCAGTCGCTTTTCTAGTTTTTAACTTTGTATCTTATTGTAAATGTCATTGTTATCATATGTAAATTTTATTGCTTCTTTGGCCTTAGTCTCCTCCTCTATCTCGACATTATCCTTGTAACCAACAATCTTTACATACTGCTGACTGAATACTTCTGCCTTTTGAAGATCCTCACATACACACTCCCCTTGTTCATTAATTATTCCTGGAATGTCCTTCTTGGAACCTGTTTCTGCCTTAAAATACCTATACATACCCTTCCATTTTTCACTAAAATTTGTGTGACTGCCAATTATGCTTGCCATCATATTATCCTTAGCTGCCTTCTTTGCTAGATTCAATTTTCTAGTAAGTTCCTTCAATTTCTCCTTACTTCCACAGCCATTTCTAACTCTATTTCTTTCCAGTCTGCACCTCCTTCTTAGTCTCTTTATTTCTCTATTATAATAAGGTGGGTCTTTACGATTCCTTACCACCCTTAATGGTACAAACCTGTTTTCGCATTCCTCAACAATTTCTTTAAACCCATCCCAGAGTCTGTTTACATTTTTATTTACCGTTTTCCACCGATCATAGTTACTTTTTAGAAACTGCCTCATGCCTGCTTTATCAGCCATATGGTACTGCCTAACAGTCTTACTTTTAAGACCTTCCTTTCTATCACATTTATTTTTAACTACCACAAAAACAGCTTTATGATCACTAATACCATCTATTACTTCAGTTTCCCTATAGAGCTCATCTGGTTTTATCAGCTCGACATCCAGGATATTTTTCCCTCTGGTTGGTTCCATCATTTTCTGAATCAGCTGTCCTTCCCATATTAACTTATTTGCCATTTGTTGGTCATGCTTCCTGTCGTTCGCATTTCCTTCCCAATTGACATCTGGCAATTTCAGATCTCCCGCTACAATCACATTTCTTTCCATGTCGTTTCCCACATAGCTGACTATCTTATCAAATAATTCCGAATCCGCGTCAGTGCTACCCTTTCCCGATCTGTACACTCCAAATATATCAAGTTGCCTATTATCTTTAGAAATGAGCCTTACACCTAGAATTTCATGTGTCTCATCTTTAACTTTTTCGTAGCTTACAAATTCTTCTTTCACCAGAATGAACACTCCGCCTCCCACCCTTCCTATCCTATCTCTACGATACACATTCCAGTGGCGTGAGAAAATTTCTGCATCCATTATATCATTTCTCAGTAAGTGTTGTTTGTTGGTCTTTTCCAAGTTTAACACATTTTTTCTGTTTTAGATCATCCTTGATTTGGTCCACCAATCTTTTTTTAAGATCTTCTGAGAGGACATCTTCTGTCCTTTAAATGCAGCAACATCTCAGAGGTGTCTGCCTGCTATTGTGTGTGTGTGTGTGTGTGTGCTGTTCTAATAACCAGGCACTTGGATATGATCTATTGACTGTGATGATGAACATTTTGCAATCTTCATTTATTTCCGTGCACCATTTTTGGTTAAGGGGTTAGAGGCAAGGATCATTATGTGAGTGTACATGTTTCTGTGTGATGATTGCATGTTATGTATTGTGTAGTGTGATGATGATGATTATGATGATGATAATGAGGTAGAGAGAGGATGAAATCCAATGCTGCCAAATAACCTGCTTCTGTAAAGTAACACTAAGGGGTCTGTTCAAGGTTTAACGTCTGTATTTCAAGGATGGTCACCAACAACAGTGTCATACGCCCTCACTATGTATGAACAAAGCAGAGATGTTTGGAATTGATCCCAAGCTTTCGGCATGCAGTGTAATAATTAGGCTATGTAATCCACCACTGCTGGCCCCACAGTGTAGGGGTAGCACGCCTGCCTCTTATCCAGAGTCACCGGGTTCGATTCCTGGGCAGGTCAGGGATTTTTACCTGGATCTGAGGGCTGGTTTGAGGTCCACTCAGCCTGTGAGATTACAATTGAGGAGCTAGCTACCAGTGAGATGGCGGCCCTGGTCTAGAGAGCCAACAATAACGGCTGAGAGAATTTGTCGTGCTGACCACACAACACCTCGTAATCTGCAGGCCTTCAGGTTGAGCAGCGGTCGCTAGGTAGGCCAAGGCCCTTCGGGGCTGTTGTGCCAGTAGGTTTTTTTCTTTAAACCACCATCACCCCTACCCTGCTGGTCAACATTTTGATGGTGACTATTTTTCTACCAACGGGATTCAAATCACAGCGTCAGACCTAAAAGACTGTATGCCTTAACATTCATGGTCACCAGGTGGACTGTCTCCTATTTGTTTTCTTATTTTAGTCCTCAAAGGTATGGTATATGCAAATTTGACTTCAAAAGTGTGAATTCTCTGTAGAATTCTTCAGCAGGTTACCTATCTTCTGTACATAGGTCAATTTATATGTGTTGATAGTCATTAAAGGCTGAATGCAAACTAAATAGTATAGAACAAATCCAGAATAAAAATATGTTATCAAGACAAGCTCTTATAGAATTACACATTCAGATTGACTCATTAGGACAGATCATTTTGTAGTTTTGCTTCTTAAAGCAAAATCCACCTTCACCATACTAACTCATCTGCAGTACCATCTCTCACTAGATATTCCATTCTGTCTGACATGCCAATATTGATTGATTGATTGATTGATTGATTGATTGATTGATTGATTGATTGATTTGTGGCATCTGGATAGGCCTGGTGCAGGTCGTTCTATTTCAGTGGCAGCTCGTGATGAATAACGTTGGTGGATCTGCTCTGTGACCCCAGTCCATTGCAGTAAGTGTAATACACAAATCTAAATTCATATTGTATACGGAAAGTGTTAGCTGAGCTAGTGTGAATCCGTTCTCCAAACCTGCGGAAACGCTTTACTCCATGTCCTATCAGTGTGAAGTTCTCAAAAATGTACCAAAATAATAAAGGTAGACGTTCATCTCATTTGTAAGACCCCAATTTCAAGGGACATCGACAATATAAATAACTGACTTGTACAAAAACCAACAATTAGAAAGTTACAAAAAATAAAGCCCCTCTTCTGCTTATCGAAAAAAAATTTGACCCATCGACACATTCATATTTACAACGGTTCTGAGACCTGCATACATCTTTGGCAGCCGGCTTTCTTAATGGAGGAGGAACATCATCTGATGGTACTAGAGTTTCTGTTTTCATTTTCATGACTAGCTAACTCGGAAGAATTTACTACTATTACGGAGAAACTTAGTCATGATTACTTGTAGGCCTAAGAACTCGCTGATTCACTTTGTATGAGAGAGATGTTTTTGGTTGTTGGATAGAATTTTGCTGAAGTCCTGGTAATTTACACCAAAGATAGAAAAATATACACTTAACATGGACAGTAAATTGATTTTGTGCTACTTAATCACAACCATCCTCTTTTATCATGCATTTATCCTGAATTTAAGCTATTTGGGCTTTCTTTCTACTGAACAGAAGCATCACAACTATACTGGAGTATCTAAAAATGTTGACATGTAAGAATTTTAAACTATCAATATCCACACACTTGTATAAGTTCTCTATTTACACTGATGAGTACAATGGAGGGAACTTTTCCCAACCAGCTGAAATTTCAACATGCTCGCTCACTGCAGTGATTCTCTCACAGACGGTGGCACTGTCTAGTGTATTATTTACTAACTGTATGGTTACGGGAATAGGTCAGACATACTGCAAGGCATGCAGTTCATACAGAACCTTAAGGGTGAACCTTAGCGACCTATCGGAAGAAAGCTGTAGTTCAGTGTGCTCTTCTAATGTTCTGTCATTCACAGATCTAAACAGGGTTGCCAGTTCACCAGCAGCTGTATGGGTATGATCTTTGGCTCGATATAAACACTCAATATGAAGGATGGGATCGCTAATCACTATACACTATATTACTTTATATCTTTCATTGTGGTGGTTCTGCAACTCTGCAGATTGTATTATGGAGCCACGCCTGTTCTATTTGATACCCATGGCTGATCTGCACATCTGGGAATGATCATGATAATGAGGTTGAGAGAGGGTAAAATCGGGTGTCAGCTCATAGCCTTCGTCGCCATAAGACCTATCTGTGTCGGTGCGACGTAAAGCAAGTAGCAAAGAAAAAGAGCTCATAGCCTGCTCCTGTCAAATAACACCAAGGGGTCTGCATCTGACGGACAAATCACCATATGCCTTCACTCAATATGAGAACTGCAGAGAGGTTCAGAATTGAATGCAGGCTTTTGACACACAATTGAGTGATTAGGAATTGTACACCATGGTGGTGGTGAAGGTGAATTTCATGGTGTAATGTAGAAGTATGTCTTTTGTTGAGTCATCTTACTATGTGTGGTTTTTATATGTAATTTCCTTGGAAACTTGCTGTTTTTCTCTGTTATTTACATACTTAACAACCAAAAATTTAGAAGGTAATAATAATAGCGTACGGCCTCCGGAGGGGCCCGGTGTAGGTCTTTTTCGAGTAGATATTCTAACTATTCAGCCATGGAGCTGGACATTTAGAAGATGTTAAATGGGTTATGCTTAAACTTTCTTGACATTTTGTAATCCTTCTATATTATTTTGATTTTACTGTAGGCACAGTACTGGTTGTACAATAAAACCTGTCTTCAGTGGAATCAAACAGAACTGGCATAATTTTTCCGCTACAGATAGGTTTCTATGCTAAAATAATTAAACCATGAACATGCATATAATGGACATACTGAGAAAAAATAAAGTGGTGTACTTACATATACATAATACTATTGAAAATGAAAAAAGCTTGCTACTAACTTAATTAATTAAATTTAATATCTTAAATATGTCCTCAACCAAAAAATTGAATTTCTTAGATAGCCCCAAAACCCTTACTAATTTATACCATATTCAGCCTCCCCTGCAAACCATGTGACCTTGCCGTGGTGGGGACGCTTGCACGACCTAATGAAGCAGGCAGCGCAGGTGCAATCATATCGGTTGGGTATCTCTCGAGATACCAGCCTAATGAGTGGTTCATCGAAAGTGGGGTAGCAGCCTTTCGAATCAGAATCACAACTGATCTGCATTTAAGGCAGTCGCCCAGGTGGCAGATTTCCTATCTGTTGTTTTCCTAGCCTATTCTAAAATGATTGCAAAGAAATTGGAAATTTATTGAACATCTCCTTTGGTAAGTTATTCCAATCCCTAACTCCCCTTCCTATAAACAAATATTTGCCCCAATTTGTCCTCTTGAATTCCAACTTTATCTTCATATTGTGATCATTCCTATTTTTCAAGACACCACTCAAACTTATTCGTCTACTAACGTCATTCCACGCCATCTCTCCGCTGACAGCTCGGAACATACCACTTAGTTGAGCAGCTCGTCTTCTTTCTCTCAAGTCTTCCCAGCCCAAACTTTGCAACAATTTATAACACTACTCTTTTGTTGGAAATCACCCAGAACAAACTGAGCTGCTTTTCTTTGGATTTTTTCCATTTCTTGAATAAAGTAATCCTGGTGAAGGTCCACTACACTGGAACCATACTCTAGTTGGGGTCTTATCAGAGACTTATATGCCCTCTTATGTACATCCTTACTACAACCCTTAAACACCCTCATAACCATGTGCAGAGATCTGTACCCTTTATTTACAATCCCATTTGTGTGATTACCCCAATGAAGATCTATCCTCAGATTAACACCTAGGTACTTACAGTGATCCCCATAAGGAACTTTCTCCCCATCAACTGAGAGGACTTTTCCTATTTGTGAAACTCACAACCTGACTTTTAACCCCATTTATCACCATACCATTGCATGCTGTCCATCTCACAACATTATCAAGGTCATTTTGCAGTTGCTCACAATCTTGTAACTTATTTATTACTCTATACAGAATCAGCTGCCTTCCCATATTAACCTATTTGTAATTTGTTCGTCATGCTTCCTGTCATTCACATTACCTTCCCAATTGACATTTGGTAAATTGAGATCACCTGCTACTATCACGTTCCTCTCCGTATCATTTACCCATAGCTGATTATCTTATCAAATAATTCTCAATCAGTGTCAGTGCTACCCTTTCCTGGTCTGTACCCTCCAAAGACATTAAGTTGCCTAATATCTTTAGAGATGAGCCTTACACCTAGAATTTCATGTTTGTCATCTTTAACTTTTCGTAGCTTACAAACTCTTCTCTCACCAGAATGAATACTCCCCCTCCTACCATTCCTACCCTATCTGTACGATACACACTCCATTTCCATGAGAATATTTTTGCATCCATTATATCATTTCTCAGCCATGATTTAACACCTATTACAATATCTGGTAAGTATATATCTATTAACTCTTCGCAGGCGGAAACATATATATATGGTTGACTTTCTTAAGCTCCGGCCAGAATCATATATATGTTCTGTTCGAAAATTGCAGGCTTATTAGCCAAGGAGGTACCCAGATATGCTCAGAGAAGGCAGGAGCTGTTCTCTCAATTCTTCTGGTGAGGGAAATCCCCGCAGTATCTTGCTGTGTTTGTTCTCCTGTTGGTGGGAGTTACGTAATGCATACGTTGTGTAACACAGTTTTCTCGTGTGGCGTACTTCTTACATATTTTCACAGTTTTCCGGCAAAATGGCATCGCTAAAATGGATCAGTGATACAGACATAGTGTCATTATTGAATAATATGGTAGAAGAAGTGTTTGATTTTAGTGAAGCCAGCTCATCTGAGTGCAACAACAACACAAGTGACGCTGACACAGATAGCAACAGAGTGGACGACTGGACGGACGAGAGTAATAGCGACCCTGGGCCTACAAATACTATTCCCATTCGTAATATTGATCAAGGGCTAATATTACCATCAAAATTTGATACTGATATGCCCCCTGTAGAATATTTGCATCTATTTTTTGATGATGTAATATTTGATGACATTCTCACTGAAACTAAATTACATGGGGATAAAAGGAAAATACAGGCAACAATGACACAAAAAAAAAAAACAACCAGAATGACACTTACAAATTCAGGGTATTATCTGTGTACGGCATAAGTTCAACTGCTATGACCACTGTATTTCCCCTGACATATTTTTTCACTTTTTGATGGACAAAAACAAAAAATTAAACCAAAATATCATTTATAATAGTTTTTTGTACATATATTTCATAATAGCAGACTACAGTGTACTTCAAGTTAACCACTGTCGCATCATAAAGTGGAGTGTGCTTTGTGCCGTTCATCCAATGAAAAATTATATTAGGATTTTTATTTTGCCTTCAAACCACTTCAAATTTAGGTTTGCACTCCTAAACAAGGTCTGTGGTATATTTAGGCATATTTTCATGGTTTCAGTACATTTCCGAAAATTTTACATGAATGTTTATTTTTTATTTTCTTTGCCACCTACGGCCATAAATGACTGCTGCCTGTGAAGGATTAAATTAATTAATTAGTTCCAATCCTTTCTTAACAATACTTCTACAGTTCAGCACTAACACTTTTTTATGTCATCCTTACTTGAGACTTTCAGTTCCCTGAATCCTTATCACTGCTCCCTAGGCCATCCTGTTTCCCTGAATATACCTCCCTATAACCCTTCTTCTTCTTCTCTGCGGGGCTGAGTGGCTCGGACGGTTAAGGCACTGGCCTTCTGACCCCAACTTGGCAGGTTCGATCCTGACTCAGTCCGATGGTATTTGAAGGTGCTCAAATATGTCAGCCTCGTGTTGGTAGATTTACTGGTACGTAAAAGAACTCCTGCGGGACTAAATTCTGGCACCTCGGCATCTCCGAAAACTGTAAAAGAGTAGTTAGTGGGACATAAAACAAATAACATTATTATTATTATAACCCTTCTAAACAAATTGCCTAACTTATATGTACCACTGCTGTTTAAGTGAAGGCCATCTATGCGCAATTCCCTATCTCCTACCCACTCATTAGGATCCAGAAATTTCACTCCCAGTTGCCCACATACCCACTCCATTGTCTCCTTTAAATTCCAAATCACCTTCCAGTCAGTATCCCTCCTACACAGTATTTCACTGATAACATTATTCTCTTCCTTAAACTTCACCCATGCTACATTTACCAGATCCCACACATCCCCAACTATGTTGGTACTTACATCTGCTTGTCTTGCGTTGCTAGTACTAACGTGAAACACTACCACCTTCTCCTTTCCTTCTTCCTTCTCTTCTACTTTCCTCAACATCTGCCTCATATTAATTCCTGGATAACACTCTACCCTGGTTCCCTTTCCTCCACACACTTTCCCCACATGTCTAACACTGGAATCCCCCATGACCAGAGCCTCAACCCTACCCACCTCATTGATCCCCTCCCCTTCTGGTCAGTCCTATCTTTCCTGACAGCAGCAGAAGCTTATTTCCTCCTCCCTTTTCTCTGTCCCATGACCCTGTCCCACCTGTCTTTTCCTATCCACTGAAAGCAAAGTAAAGTCATCTCCGTACAGGCCATGAAGGCCCTTGGAGGTATGGAAGGTAAAGGCTTCCACTATTTGTAACCTCGGCATGTGATGGGGTAGAGTGGTTAGCTCTATGCCCAGTCGCCTTTGCCCCCAGGAATTAACCTGGTACTCATTTTTGGTATAGGCTGAATGAACCTCAGGGCCATATGCACCTCCAGAAGTGGAAATCTTGTTTCTTAAATTTTACGACTTCCTGATGGAGATTCAAACCCATGTCCTTCCCGGTGAACCGAGCATGCCTTTACCACCTCGGCCAGGCAGCCCCTTTCCTATCCACTACTACTATATTTCCCTTTCCTACCTTCTCCCTTCCTCCTACTTCCACATTTCTCAGCAAAAATTCCCTGTTCTTCATCTTTCCTCAGTTGTTCTACTTGCAGTGACTCATACCGATTTCTCACATAAACCTGTCCTGAATTCTGATCCTGAATGGAGCCCTTTAGTCTGCAATCTCCTTCCCCTTAAAACATTAGACCACCTGTCTTCTACAATTCCCCCCTTTCCTTCTCATCCCTCTTTTACACCTACTGTTTGAGGGAGGCCTACCTTCCTTCCTGTCTTCTGAGAGAATCCTAATTATCTCCCTCAAACTCTCCAACTCCTCCCTCATACTCCTTAATGCCTGGCCACACCCATAGTTCCTACACTTGCACTCCTTAGCCATTCTTTATGGAGTAATGAAACAAAAAGGGAAAATAAGATAACTTATTCAGTGGAAAATAAAAATGAGAGGAAAGATATATCATCTAGGATAGTTCACAAAGACCACACGACAATAAGGTAATTCATATAGGCTACTACTACACTACAATACTACTTAGTTTTATGATTTTTTTCCTTTAACACCCTAACAGAATGAAAATTTCTGTTAATTACTGAAAACAGAAAATAATACACAAGAATTACACAATTCTAAACTGCAAATAAGTCTACCCTAATTACTACAACAGAATTATAGTAAGACAGTTACTACAGATACCACAGATAATACAGATACTACACAAATATTTCACAGTAATAGAATAAACACACTAATTTCTAATAAGATACTATAATACACTACAATAATTTTAAACTATATTCACCAGGCTAGTTGGCCGTACGGTTAGGGGCGCGCGGCTGTGAGCTTGCATCCGGGAGATAGTGGGTTCGAATCCCACTGTCGGCAGCTCTGAAAATGGTTTCCCGTGGTTTCCCATTTTCACACCAGGCAAATGCTGGGGCTGTACCTTAATTAAGGCCACGGCCGCTTCCTTCCAACTCCTAGGCCCTTCCTATCCCATCGTCGCCATCAGACCTATTTGTGTCGGTGCGACGTAAAGCCACTAGCAGAAAAAAAACTATGTTCAGACTATGTTCAGATACTACAATACACTACAATAATTTCAAACTAAGTTGCAAGGGTGGCAGTCTAGATGATTGACTGATATGGAATTCTAAAATTACTCAATATGGTTTAGCTGTGTTGATACTGCTACATGGCTGAAAGCAACGGGAAACTACAGCCATAACTAACTTCTGAGGACATTCAGCTCCCTCTCTATGTATGATGATGGCTTCTTCCCGGGTAAAATATTCCGGATGTAAAATAGTCCCCCATTTGGATCTCCAGGTGGGGACTACACGAAAGGGGTCAATCATCAGGAAGATGGATACTGACATTCTGCAAGTTGGAGCATAGAATGTTAGAAGTTTGAATCGATGTGGTAAGTTAGAGAATCGGAAAAGGGAGATGGATATAGACTAAAGTTAGATGTAGACGGTATAAGTGAAGTACGTTGGCGGGAAGTGCAGGATTTTTGTCAGGCGACTACAGAATTATCAACACGAAATCAAACAGGGGAATGCAAGGGACTGTTTAATAGTGAATAAGAAAATAGGGCAGTGAGTAAGCTGCTATGACCAGCACAGTGAAAGCATTATTGTTGTACAAGATAGATACCAAACCAATGCCCAGCACAATAGTGCAGGTTTATATGCCTACTAGTTCAGCAAATGATGAAGAAATCAAAAGAATATATGAATAGATAGGTACCGTAATGAAAATCTAATTGTGGTGGGAGGCTGGAATGCAGTGATAGGCCAAGAAAGATAAGGTAATACAGTAGGAGAATTCGGACTGGGAGAAAGGAATGAAAGAGGAAGTTGGCTGGTTGAATTTTGCACCAATCATAATTTAGTCCTTGCAAATAATTGGTTCAAACATCCCAATCGACGGTTGTATATGTGGACAAAACTAGGAGACACCAGAAGGTATCAAATAGACTTCATTATGATTAGGCAGAGATTCAGAAACCAGGTACTGTACTGTATTGCAAGACTTGCCCAGGAGCAGACATGGACTCTGACCACAACTTGTTGGTCATGAAATGCCATCTAAAGTTGAAGAAATTCAAGAAAGGAAGGAATGCAAGGAGATGGGATCTAGACAATTTGAAAAAAATTTAGTGTGAGGGATTGTTTCAAGGAACATGTTGAACAAGGGCAAAATGATGAGGCTGAAGAAAGATCAAGTAAGAATCAATGGATAACTCAAGAGATACTAGACCTAATTGATGAACGACAAAAATTCAAGAATGCAAAAAATGATGATGCTTGTTGTTTTAAGGGGCCTAACATCGAAAAATGAGGAGGGCAGAAAAGAATACAGGTGATTAAAGAATTAAGTGGATAGAAAGTGCAGGACAGCTAAGGAAGAATGGCTGAAAGAGAAATGCAAGGATGTTGAAGGTTGTATGGTCCTAGGAAAGGTAGATTCTGCATACAGGAAAATCAAGGAAATATTTGGAGAAAGGAAAACTAGGTGTATGAATATTAAGAGCTCAGATGCAAAACCACTTCTAGGGACAGAGAGAAAGCAGAAAGATGGCAAGAACATATCCAACATTTGTACCAAGGTAAAGATTTAAATGATATGGTTCTCGTACTGGAAGAGGCTGTTGATGCTGATGAAATGGGAGACCGAATTTTGAGGTCATAATTTGACAGAGCTTTAAGAGACCTAAATAGGAATGAGGCACCTGGAATTGATGACATTCCCTCTGAATTACTGATTGCCTTAGGAGAAATCAGCATGGCAATGTTATTCTACTTAGTGTGTAAGGTGTATGATACAGGAGAAGTGCCATCCGATTTTCAGCAGAATGTTGTTATACCTATTTCCAAGAAAGCCGGTGCTGATAAGTTTGAAAACTACCATACCATTAGTTTAGTATCTCATGTCTGCAACATTTTAACATGTATTATTTACAGAAGAATGGGAAGACATATTGAAACTGAGTTGGGAGAAGATCAATTTGGCTTCAGTAAAAATGTAGGAATACGTGAAGCAATCCTGACTTTACCTCTGATCTTAGAGGACCGAATTAAGAAAGACCAACTAAGAATCAATGGATAGCTCAAGAGATACTAGACTTGAATGATGATGACAAAAGTACAAGAATGCAAAAAAGGGCATTAGCTGAATAGTGTTTCTTGGGTAGTAAACTAATGATGGCAGAAATAATGAGGACATAAAATGAAGACTAGCACAAGCAAGGAAGGCCTTTCTTAAGAGGAGAAATTTGCTCACATTGAACATTGATATAGGGATTAGATGTTTTTGAAGATTTTCGTCTGGACGTGGCATTGTATGGAAGTGAAACATAGATAGTAACTAGCTCAGAGAGAAACAGAATAGAAGCTTTTGAAATGTGATGTTGCAGAAGAATGCTGAAGGTGAGATGGTTGGATCAAATCACGAATGAAAAGATACTGAATCAATTGGTAAGAAGAGATCAATTCGGCTAAATTTGATGAGAAGAAGAGATAGAATGATAGCGCATATCTTAAGACACCCAGGACTTGTTTAGTTGGCTTTTGAGGGAAGTGTGAGTGGTAAGAACATTAGGGGTAGACCGAGGTATGAATATGACAAGCAGATTAGAGCAGATGTAGGATGCAGTAGTTACGTAGAAATGAAAAGGTTAGTACAGTATAGGGTGACATGGGGAGTTATGTCAAACCAGTCTATGGACTGATGACTCAAACAACAAAAACAACCACCACCACCACCATCAACACCACCTTATTCAGTGTTTTATTTACATATTTCTGCTACAAATGAATACAGTACAAGCAAAAGTTAATGAACAGAAAAAAAATCACTCTACACAATTCATTTATTTTTTCCAACAGTCAAGGAGAGTTTTTTGCACACATTACTGCTTAGTTGCTTGACAGACTCATTGGCTGAATGGTCAGCGTCCTTCCCTTTGTTGCAGAGGGTCCTGGGTTCGATTCTCGGCCAGGTTGGGGATTTTAATCACTTCTGATTAATTCTTCTGACTTAGGGTCTGGGTATTTGTGTCTGTCCAATACTCTCCTCTTCATATTCAGACAATAAACCCCACTACCAACCACCACAGAAACACGTAATAGAGATTACTTCCCTCCATATAGGGTTGGCATCAGGAAGGGCATCCGGCCGTAAAACAGGTCCCAATCTAATTGTGCAACACAGTTTGCACCTGCAACCCCACATGTGGGAAAAGTGATTGAATAATAATAATAATAATAATAATAATAATAATAATAATAATAATAATAATAATAATAATAATAATAATAATAATAATAATAATAATAATAATAATAATAATAATAATAATAATAATAATAATAATAATAATAATAATAATAATAATAATAATAATAATAATAATAATAATAATAATAATAATAATAATAATAATAATAATAATAATAATAATAATAATAATAATAATAATAATATAGATGAAACAAACTGCATTTTCAGATCTTCTAAAATAAGAGACAACGTATTTGGGGTCAGCACTTAATGGCCCAGTTTTGGAGCTAGGTGTCCTTGTTTATGCCAGCTCTATATGGAGGGATGTATTCACAATTATGTGTTTCTGTAGTGCTTGCTAGTGTGGTGGAGTGTGTTGTGTGCAGACGAAGGTCTGTGTGTTAAGACAAACACAAACACCTAATCTCCGAGCTAGAGGAATTAAAACCATATGCAGTTAAATATCCTGCCCAGCCAGGAATCAAATCGTGGGACCTTTGAACCACAGGCAAGTACACTGACTGTTCAGTCAAGGAGTCGGACTGTGCATTCAACTCGTGACAACAGTTGAAATGAAAATTCCCACTCTCTACAGGTATTCTCTATTTTCCAACATTCATGTTGGCAGCAATGTCAAGATAATTATTTAAATACATCAGTACAAGGCCGTACCCAAGAAGTTTTTCCGGGTTGGGTTAGGATTTTACATTTCTTTTTTAAAAAACTAAATTTATAGGAGCAAATAAAAGCATTATATTTTTTAAGTTATAAAATATGTCATATTCAAAAACAAAACAAAAAGTTTTCAGATATTTTTGAGTAGTACAATACCTTTTATAACTGTATAACTCAACTGGTTAGGTGAAAAGGTCAATTAATTCATTGCTATAATAGTGGGGGCTATACCATGTACATACAGCATGAGACAGAATGTTCTGTCACTTCTTTGAATATGAAAATCTACATAATTTTTACTATAATTATTAAAAATGTTTATAGGTTTGATACATTCTGAGAAAACTTCCAGCAGTTTGGTAAAATGAAAATATGTCTGTGTGTTCACTAAAAACTAATTATTTAAATTTGATTGGTATTATTAAAAGTAGAAAAGGTCACAATATGAAGATAACATCAGAATTCAAGAGGACAAATTGGGGCAAATATTTGTTTAAAGGAAGAGGAATTAGGGATTGGAATAATTTACCAAGGCAGATGTTCAGTAAATTTACAAATTCTTTGCAATTATTTAAGAAAATACTAGGTAGACAACAGAAGGGAATCTGTCACCTGGGCGACTGCCCTAAATGCAGATCAATGGTGATTGACTGATTGAGAAAAATACAGTGAACCTCTCACAATCATGACTTTTGTATTTTTTAAAGAAAAATACGTTTCTATCAGCAAAGTTATTGTCTCATTTGCCATGATGACATAGGTACACAACCATATCTATGGGCACGAGGATGAACTATCTACATCGTGACTTCTGATGCCTTCCACAGATACTGTATATAGAGAAAACGGGACCGTTTGAGACCCTCACTTTTGATGTTTTATCGTACTGAATGTATTGAATGCGATAACAGACAGAAGACAATCATTAATGCTTCTCATTAAGTCAAATGAGGTTGTCATTTTGAAACAAGTATCTTATGGCATTAGACTGGACCAAGTCCTGCTGCCTGCTTTGATTTGTTAGTATTCTAGAGAGCAATATTTGCAAATGACAATAATTCAATTTTCAATATATTTGTGTTCTGTATGTTTAAATGTCTGGTTACTAGACATTGTATCCATTTGCTCACACTACAAAGGCAGATCAAATATAAATGAGAATTTGAATGTACTGCTCCTGTTAGTAATAATTCTGAGGTGAAGCTTTGCCAGGATGTTGGTGGGGGTGTCTGGAGAAGGCATTTGCACGCGCGAACGATGGTGGAGAGTTGGGCTGCTTCTGTATGCCATGAGGGAGAAGAGGTGCACACGTTTGTTCCACAATGCATCATTATCCAATTTTTCACAAAAGAGGGCACCAAACCTTCCAAAATTTTGAGATGGCTCCGCGCACAGTTTGGGGAAGAAACACTTTCGCAGACTCGAGTGTATGAGCGGGCTAAAAAATTTGTGGCAGGATGGGAAGCTCTGGAAAATGAACCTCATGAAAGAAGACCGTGGACAAGCATCACTGCAGACAACATTGTCGCCATTCGTGACATTATTGGTGAAGATCGGCTAATAAAAATTTTGCAAATTGTTATAGCCATAGGAATAAATTACGGAGGTGTTCAAACCATCATTCGAGATGAACTCCATTTCAGAAAATTGTCTGCCAGGTGGGTTCCTCGTCTCCTCAACCAGGAACAAAAACTTTATGTCAGGAAGTTTGTCAGAGACTCCTGCGTCACTATGAGGAGGAAGGAGAGGATTTCTTGCATCGTATTGTAACGTGATAAAACTTGGGTGTATCATTACACCCCAGAATCAAAGCAAGCAAGCATAGAGTGGCGGCGAAGAGACAAAGCATGTCCGGTCAAGGCCAAAAATTACTGTATTAGGGAGTGGATTTTTATGTTCTATAAATGTGAAAACTATATTTTTATGCGCTAAAAACCTAAGAATATTTGTTAAAAGTTTAAAATATTCTACTTTAAATATCACATAACTGCTTGTGTTCAAGACATAAATAAGTATTAAGTTTTGTATTAAAATATGGTGGTACTGAACACGCTCCTTAAGGCAAATGGATGCCTGTGTATAGAAAAGTAAAGTATAGTATATTAATTTTTGATGTGCCTGAGAAGCTATTATGGTATTTACAAAAAAAAAAAAAGAAAATAGAAAGTTTTGTTTAAATATAGCAAATACAACTTATCATACCATACTGAGACATAACTCTCCTCTCCAAACCATCATTGAAGGTAAAGTACTGGGAAAGAGACTCAGGGAACAACCAAGGATGTCATATATCAGGAACTGCGTCGGTGAACTGGCATGTGGCTCATATAGCAACATGAAGAGGCTAGCAGAAGATCGTCAGATATGGCTACAGCGACAAGGCATTGCCTTTAGTAGATGATGATGATGATGATAAACCTATCTTCTTTGAAAAAATTGTACCAGTTTGTACTAACTAATCACACACTGTAAGTCTAATATTAATTGCTAGAAGTAGTAGAATTGCTGTGAATATCAAAGTTTGCAGCAGGCATTTCTTTACATACTTGTAACTAAGAATGTTGACAAATAGTTTTGTTTTTCTTCAACACACCAACTAGCCTACAGCATTTTCTACTTTTCTGCCTGGATTTTTATGGATTTTTGACACATCCAAGAACTTTTTACATAAACAAGCAACAATCCCATATTTTTAAAATAGAATAATGAGCTTAATTACTGTATTAGGGAGTGGATTTTTATGTTCTAAAAATGTGAAAACTCTTTTTTTATGTGCTAGAAACCTAAAAATATTTGATAAAACGTTAAAAATAATCTGCTTTAAATATCACATAACTGCTTGTGTTCAAGAGGTAAATAAGTATAAAATTTTGTATTAAAATATGGTGGTACTGAACGTGCTCCTTATGGCAAATGGATGTCTGTGTATAGAAAAGCAAAGTAAAGTACATTAATTTTTGATGTGCCTGAGTAGATACTGTGGTATTTACAAAAAAAAGTAAATGTTTTGTTTAAATATACCAAATACGAATGATCATATCATACTGAGACATAACTCTCTTCTCCAAACCATCATTGAAGGTAAAGTATTGAGAAAGAGATCCAGGGAACAACCAAGGATGTCATACATCAGGAACTGCGTCGGTGAACTGGCATGTGGTTCATACAGCAACATGAAGAGGCAAGCAGAAGATCGTCAGATGTGGCTACAGCGACAAGGCATTGCCTTTAGTAGATGATGATGATGATGATGATGATGATGATGATGATGATGATGATGAACTTATGTTCTTTGAAAAAACTGTACCAGTTCATACTCACTAATTGGTAGAAGTAGCAGAATTGCAGTGAACATTAAAGTTTGCAGCAGGCATTTCTTTACACGCTAGTAACTAAGAATGTTCACAAGTAGTTTTGTCATTCTTCTACACACCAACTACAACATTTTCTACTTTTCTCCCTCTTGAATCAGTGGTTTTGTCAATGCTCACCCAAAGTTTTTCACTATCATATAACGCCAAAATTCTTTGTAAAGTTTCTTCGCAACATTTTGGGAGATAGTTTTTCCTTAATGTAGATTCACCTGGGGGCTCAAAATTAATGTGTTTTGTTAGGAAACTTCTCAGTCCCAGATTATTTATTTTGCCAAATGGTATGTCAGTGCAAACAAATGCTCCACATAAATCTAAATAATACTGAAAATATTTGCATGGGCCTACATTTGAAGTAGCTGGTTGTCGCAAATGCACACGCAAAGCAGACACAATATGCACTTACTGTTTTACCACACGGTTGGCAAAATAATACTTTTCCATTGGTAGTGAAAATGTTTTAAAATTCCTCTACGTATTGGTTAAGACATAATCTTGTACGCGACTTCACTTTTGGCATTGTTTTGCAGATTACACGCGCATTTATAGTGAATTACTGTTTGGATAAAAAGGAATAGCAACAGACCCTGAAGGATTAAAGGAAATATTTCTTTTCTCTTAGAAATTCAGACAAAGTTGCACAATCACGGGAATTATATATGGACCCAAACAACTAACCTTACTTGTAGGAATGACACAATCCCACTACCTCCTGTTGGAGGAATATCTTCCCAATCCCCAGTGTGCAGTTTAATTGATGGTATTCCCTTTCACCTTATCTCTCCATTTTGCTGACCTTCTATAAACAAAACTCGAGCGGTCTGACTGATACGAGCGAGTTAAAATGCTAGCTAAATCAATCGTGAAGGGAAACGACTTGTGCAGCAAATCAAATCGCTGTCTAATGGTACCAACATAGTCTATGACCAGCAAGTCTTAGAACTTCTGGAGAGAAGTCCATAAATAGCCACAACAGTCATAAATATGACATTAGATTTACTGTGAAAAACAATGCCGTAATCATAAAATGAGAATATGACCATCATTTTATAACACAGAAGCATTTTAAATTTTAGCGAGTAGCAAATATTTCCAATTTATGTGCTTATTAGGAATTTTCCTAAAATATGTACCTTACATGAAAAAATTGTGAGAATATGTGTTTTTATGTGAAATAAATTAGGTTTTTACACTTGGGAATACACAATAGAATAATAAACTTTATAAATTACGTTAAATAAAACATGCACAAAAAAGTAATTTCATTAAAAAATACTAAATATTAACTATTTAAGTTGCATAAATGTTTCAATGTGTATATCTGTTTTTTAATATGCCACTGTAATGTGATTAAAGTATTTAATAAAATCTAGCTGAGGATGGCTACAAGAAGGCCGAAACATGTTTCTATGACTTTTTAATTGTTGAAGGTCGATTTTAAGTATTGAATAGAGGGAGCCTTTATGATAAATTATTTTTAAGAATTCATTTTGCATATTGGTAGATGCTAGCAGATATGTCAGGGAGAGCATGTCTGCCAGTTGACTTTTGATGATGCTACCGCCATAAGGTATGCGCTGTCCAATGAACGTCAGCACTTTCTGCTATGTATTGACTCCTTGAGCTTGTTACAATCTACTGATGTATGTTTCCCTCAGCACCCTCTCATCAGATTCAGAACCTGATGGCCAGGTGTTGGAGTGCTAGTACCAGAATCACATTTTTGTGGCTGCCAAACCACATGGATGTACTGGGAACAAGGTAGCTGATAGCGCCCCAAGGAGGTGGGCACATTGCTCCCGTTTCCTTACAAGGTTCCAGTCAGTGATATTCATTCTCAGCTGAGACATTTAGTAATGTCCCATTTGGAGGTGGAATGGCAGGCCACCGCTCTTTCAAATACACTGAGAACAATTAAAGGAACTACAAAGGTATGGAAGACTACCCTTCAGGTTTCTCAGAGAGAAGCAGTGGTATTATGTCATCTTCGGATTAGCCATGAAATAGCAATGCACTTATACATACTGAAGGAAGAAACTCCACCCACCTGGTGTGTACTTGCGATGGTCATCCGACTGTAGTACATATCCTTATGGAGTCTAAAATTTCTGAGTACCATCTCCCTCATCTTACGAGATGATGAACAGTCAGTGGATCTTGTCATTCATTTTATGAGGGATAGTGGTGTGTTTTATTGTCTTTTAGCTATTTGTTTTTAATTTTATTGTGAACTGCTTTTTTATTCTATTAGCTCTGTTTTAGTTCTTTGTGTATTTTTAATGTATATGCATTCAACTTTTAATTTGAAAGAAATATATTATTTCATTTCAAAAACAATATCTTATACCATTTTAGTATATTTTAGTCTATTCTTAAATCATTTTATAAGAAAATAAAGCATTGAAAATTAGATTCATTGATTATTTTAAATCCTAGTCTGTGGGTAAATTTTAAATTTTAATATCCTTATGATTTGTTTCATTATGTACCATTAGGGGTTGATGACCTAGATGTTATGTCCCTTTAAACAACAAGCATCATCATCATCATCATCATCATCATCATCATCATCATCATCATCATCATCATCATCATCATACCCTATGTACTGCCATCATCATGTGAAGAGATCTGTAACCTTTCTTTACAACCTTGTTAATTTGGTTACACTTTTTAATTATTATATGAATTTACAGTACTTTTACATTTCTTATACCGTAAATCAAACAAGTAACTTAAACTCTGCAGAAATAAGCAAAATTCTATTCCTCTTGGAAGATACAGTGCTTACTTCATAATAGTTCCTTTCTTTGAAGGTTTGGAAATAATACTGTTCTCTCGAAGTCACTGGATGGTGACAAGATAATTCTCAACTAGGTGTAAATATCACATACATACACAAAAATGATATCCTTATCTTATTGTGGTGGTGGGGCTTGTGTGGTTAAATGATCTGAGAGCTATGCTGGCAGTAGCTGATAGGACCTCCAATGTTGGACAGGTCAGAGGAGATGATCCAGACTAAATGGGGGTGTGGCGTGGGTCTAACAACTTACTCTGAAAAAAAAAAAACAAAAAAAAAAACCACTAGTTATGAAATCTAAGGACAGAAGCCAGACGGATTTATCGGACAGACTTCGGCATCAGAAAAGGACAAATAGTTGAATGATTACAACTTGGAATGTGCTGAGCTTCAATAGAGTTGGAGCTATAAGGAACCTGCAGCATGTTTTGGGAAGATATAGAGTGAACGCAGCCACTCTGCAAGAAGGTGGACAGGGGCTGGGATGATGGATTTTAAGTAAGCTCTGTTCAATAGTGGTAGCATAAATAGTATCTTTGGCAGAGCATTCATTGTCAAGAAGAAACGGAAGCATGCACTGATCAGTTTTAAACCTGTTAATGAAAGAATATGTACACTAAGGATTCAAGATATTCTTTCAATATTTCCTTGATTTATGCCCATGTACCCACTGAAAAAAAAAAAAAAAAAAAAAAAAAAAAAAAAAAAGAGTTTTATGAGAACTGGAGGAAACATTCGATAAGCTTCTGAGATATGATATAAAGATCATTTGGGGAACATGAATGTTAAGACAGGGAGAGAAGAGATATACAGAGGGGCCCAGAAAAATGAAGACATTTGATAGTCAACATTAATGGAACAAAATGACAGACCATTACAATTCTTGCATGGGGGGAAAGTTGTTTTGTGTATTCAAAGATATAGAATAAGCAGTCAAACAACGTTGATGCCGCTGAACTGCTGAACAAACTATGGCCGTCAGTGTTGCCGGTGTGATAGCTGCACAGGACACCTTGATGGTTTCTCATAACTTGTTCAGTCAATAAACTTCATTTTCCAAGGTCCCCCACAGGTAGAAGTCAAGAGGTGTGATGTCTGGAGACCGTGGTGGGTACTCAACAGCTCCTATTCGTCCTATCCATCGTCCAGGTAGATTTTCATCCAAGTAGGCTCTGACATCTCTGTGGTAGTGAGGCAGAGCACCATCTTGTTGTAGGTAAAATCTTTTATTTCCATACACCTCTTGGATGGCAGGTAAAATTGATGTTTGCAGCATATGAAGATACATCTCACCAGTTATAGTAACTTCAAAGAAGAATGGGCCAATCAAACCACGCAATGACAGACTAAACCATACATTAACACCTGGTAGATTAACATGTTTGTCCATGTGAACGTGAGGATTTTCAGGAGCCCAGTACACGCAACTGTGATGGTTTATGGTAACATTCAGTATGAATTGCGCCTCGTCATACCAGATAACCATTCCTGCAAACCATTCATCCTTGTGAAGCATGCCTTCAAACCACTTGCAGTACTCCATCCTTTGATCCGGGTCATCCTCATTCATAGTATGCACCGATCTTGGAATGTACACTTTGCAGCCTTCAGAATTTGCCATACAGTTGATCGGCTTAACTTGCTTTCACAAGCTCCCTGAGTCCCAGATTTTTGAGGTGACCTAGTAAATTGTTGCAACACAGCAGCGCTGGAAGCTGGACTTGTTGATGTTTATGGTCAGCCAGACCTTTCTTATGCACAGTACTGTCGGCGTCAAATTTATCCTGAATATGATTAATTGTTGTACGTGTTGGAGGTTGAGTTCCGTACACATTACATCATTGCCGTTATTCCTCCATCATGTTTTCGTACTTCCAATACCACTTCAATACTGCCTTGCATTGCTCAGACAACAATCTTACTTTATTCATTGCTGCCCTGTCATCTGCTGGAAAACGTGCGCCTAGATTGTCACGCCATTCTCATGACCTTCATCATCTGTTGAGAAAATAATAGACTGTGTTCCCATGCAAGAATTGCAACAATGTGTCATGTTGTTTCAAAGATATTAACTATCAAAGAGTGCACCCTTCTGTGTAGACCCACGATCAACAAGTACAGTATACATGAAGAATGAAAGATAATGGAGTCAGGCTTATAGATTTTGCAACAAGCAGGAATATGACTCATAGTAGTACTTACTTTCCTCACAAACTGATTCATCTGGAAATATGAATGTCACCAGATGGGAACACAATAAACCACAGTGATCATTCTTAGTGCAAAAATATCATGGATCAGGGGTAATAGATGTCAGAAATTACAGGGGGTGCAGATTGTGACACTGATCATCTAAAATTAAGAGTTAAAATTTAGATGGGTTTGTTGTCAGGATATAAAGGAGAGACCCCAGTTAGGGTATGGTTCTAGTGTAGGATTATTTTAATAAGAGAACTGGAAAAGATCCAAAGGAAAGCAACATGATTTATTTGTTCTGGGTGATTTCTGACAAAAGAGGTGTTACGAAAATGTTGCAAACTTTGGGATTGGTAGACTTGGAAGGAAGGGGACGAGCTGCAGTCATGCAAAATCATAAGGTATTATTGAAATAAATCAACAGGGATTCATCTACACTGATGAACAGTTGAATTAGAGATACCTGGATAGTAGCCGGTAGCACCCTTTTTCACCCTGATGGTGATGGTGATGCAGTTTGGCACAGACTTCACAAGACAGCGGAAGTTTTGGGAAGACAAACTGATCCATGACCACAGCTCAGCCCCCATAATGCATGAAGGTTAGTTAGAGATGGGTCCAGAGCATGGATATTCCTCCTGACAGCTTCCAGATAGGATTGAGGTCAGTTGATCTTGAGGGCCTGGCTAGCATGTATGTGGAGTGTTCACCAAACCAATTGGCCATAATTCAGGAGCGATGGACCAATGCCTTCTCTTGCAGCAGGTACAGATCTCTTTCAGGGTGCTGGAGGCAACAAAATAGGTGGACGTGATCTTGTAGCAGTTTCTGGTATTCTTTCCCTGGTGAGGGATGATAGCAAATGTACTAGGAATCCCACTTTGTCCCATGTAAACAGTCCCCATAGAGAATACCACCACCATTGGCCTGAACTGTAACTTCATGCAAGACAGATCCATTGTCTTATGTCCTTTGTGATGCATTCACACCTTGCCATCGGTGTATACTAACTGGTACCTTAACTCATCTGTCCAGGCAACCATTTATCATGGTTCAAGAGCCCAATGGTGTTGTTCCTTTGCCCACATCAGTTTTCATGCCTTGTAATGTGCAGTGAGCAGAGATACTCTAGTGGGATAGCATCTTCTGTACCCCATTGCAGGGATATGGCTCTGCATGGTATTGCTGCTCACACACACGGTTGCTGTCCAGCATAGAAGTCGCGAGCAATCTGCTGCACTGTGGCCTGTCTACCAGTTCTTATAATCTGAGCTCATTGCTGGCATCTTCTCTACCCCATTGCAGGGATATGGCTCTGCATGCTATTGCTGTTCACACACTGTTGCTGTCCAGCATAGAAGTCGCGAGCGACCTGCTGCACTATGGCCTGTCTACCAGTTCTTATAATCTGAACTCATTGCTGGTGACCCCTGTCATTAACAAGTTATCCATGGCAGTTGATCCTGGCAGCGGAGGTTTTGTCTGAATCCACGTATTCATGTTATACTCTTGACATGTATGGTCTGGAAAGCCCAGTGACTGAACAACTTCAGAAACAGAATTGCCAATACTTGTGGCACAGAACATCTGGTTGCATATGGTCTAATGACAATGCAGTTAAATGCCACGCCAAACTATTACATTCACCAGGTTGACCACTGTATCATTTTGCCAAAATGGCAGCTGTCTAATTCAATTGCTCATCAAAATAGAACACTCCAGTACCTTGCCCATGGTGATGATATTGCCTTATTGGGAGAAGTCAATATTTCATATCTGAGAGCTATCTTCAGATGTAAAGAGAAGGTAGAAGGATAGGCCTACAATTCAATGCAAAAAAATAAATATTTGACAACTCAAAAGAGCTTGCAGACAGCAAGAGAAGTGATCAAGCTTAGAGATTGGCAGCTATGACTGTGAGAAGGTACAAGAATTTAAATAGTGTGTCTAGGATAACTGATTATTAAAAATAACAAAGTACCGGTGTGTACAGAAGTACAAGAAAGAATGCTTGCTGTCTGTAGATGTATCACAGTCTGTAGATGTATCATACTTTCTTGCCAATGCTGCAATCATCTCTGCTCTCAAAGAAATTGTAACTCAGAATTTACTGATTCAACCAGTGAGTATATATTGGACAGGAACTTGGACCCTAACCACAACAGATAAGAACATATTAATGGTGTGGGAGAGGAAAATATTGCACAAGATCTTCGGTGCAGTGAATGACCACAGAGAAAGGATAATTTAAACGAATGCAGAGAGCTGTACGGAGAGCCCAGTTCTAGTGACAGAAATTTAGAGAAGTAGATTTCAATTGCTGGATTATGTGAAATGTATGAAGGATAGCAATCCTTCGAAGAGGGTTTACATTGATAGACCTGAAGGATGAGGAATGAGAGGTACATCAAGGAAGGGATGGTTGAATTATCCAGGGCTAAGCCTAGAATTTGTTGATACAAAAGTAGAACCAAAACTTGTGTAAAGTGTGATGTTAACTGGGCTCCCAAAGAAAACAACAAATTGTTTTAAAGTGTTTCACGCACATGGGCAATGTTGAGAAATAACCTGCTTGAAAGAAATTAAATGGAATATCTGACTGAATCTTTCTTATATAAATTGCTCTTACTGGGCGATTTGGCCGTGTGATTAGGGGCGAACAGCTGTGAGATTGCATCAGGGAGATAGCGGGTTCAAACCCCACTGTCGGCACCCCTAAAGAGGGTTTTCCGTGGTTTCCCATTTTCACACCAGACAAATGCTGGGGCTGTACCTTATTTAAGGCCACGGTCGATTCCTTCATGCTCCTAGGCCTTTCCCATCCTATCGTCACCATAAGACCTATCTGTGTCGGTGTGATATAAAACACATTGCAAAAAATGCCCCAATAATGTTAAAAATGATCATTTATTGTTATTTTTTGGTATTCCCTCCCCAAGAAGTTATGAAACATTTTAAATATTTTACTTTTATCATTATTATTATTATTTTCATAATGCAGAGTCTGTTTTCTCGATCGCAGAATGCTATTTTGATCAATCAGAAACATCAGCTGACTGTAAGTTGACATATTTTAGATCAGACATGATTGTATCCAACTGTCATTGTTTAGGTCTTCCTTGTGGGTGTTGATCATCACCTTCGGAAAATTTAATATTATACCAGCAACAGTTTTATGCACAGCATGCTTGACATAGCCATGCCATTGGAGGCACTACTCTCACTCTTCTCATAAATAGATGCAACAGCCATTTGCTGGCTGACTGTGTGATTGCAGATGTGGTTTAATACTCCATTGCAACATCCACATCTCCATGATGTGCAGTTGGTGCTCTACACTCCTTGTTACTGGCCAGCATTCTGATTCATATAGTACAACTGGCGGGCAGACCACAGTGTGATATATCCTGGATTTAAGATGGATTGGCATATGGCATTCACAGAGCACAGCAATGACTTCTCTCCACCACAAACAAGTCATGTTTTTCCTCACTTATATGTCATCATTCAGATTGCTATTTCTTTTATAATTCTTTTGAGGTATAGGCCAAGATATTTGAAGGTGGTTAAAATGTGGGCTATGCTTTCCATTCACTTAACAAAATGGTGTGAATCCCAATTGAATAATACAGCAAGGAAGAGGCCTAAATTACATGTAATAAATTTCATATTGTGTTCTGTATTGATTTACGATTAAAATAAGATTAATTTTTGTAATAAGAAATTGCATTGGTCAAATCCACCTAATCATTACTTTACAAAAACATTTTACAGAACATGTTTTGGTCTTTTTTGGTCCTTCTTCAGCTAATAACATTGAATGGAGCAAAATGAACAAGACTTTAAATTGCCATTTGGGTTATGTAGCTGCCAGCTTGCTTTTCAATCAGTCACCACCGATCTTCAGGTAGGACAGTCGCCCAGGTGGCAGGTTCCCTACCTGTTATTTGCCTAGTCTTTTCTTAAATAATTGCAAATAATTTGCAAATTTATTGAACACCTCCCTTGGTAAATTATTCCAATCCCTAACTCTTCTTCCTATAAACAAATACTTGCCCCAATTCGTCCCTTTGAATGACAATTTTATCTTCATATTTTGATCTTTCCTACTTTTAAAAGTACTACTCAAACTTATTCATCTACTAATGTCATTCCATGCCATCTCTCCACAGACAGCTCAGAACATACCACTTAGTCAAGCAGCTCAGCTCCTTTCTCCCAAGTCTTCCCAGCTAAAACTTTGCAAACATTTTCATAACACTGCCCTTTTGTTGGAAATCACTTAAAACAAATTGAGCTGCTTTTCTTTGGATTTTTACCTGTTCATGAATCAAGTAATCCTAGTGAGGATTCCATACACTGGAACCATACTCGAGTTGAGATCTTACCAGAAACGTATGTGCCCTCTCCTTTACATTCTTACTACAACCCCCAAAATACCCTTATAACCATATGCACAGATCTGTACCTTTTATTTACAATCCTGTTTATGTGATTACCCAATGAAGATCTTTCCTTATATTAATACCTAGGTACTTACAATGATCCCCATAAGAACTTTCACCCCATCAATGCAGTAATCACAACTGAGAGGACTTTTACTATTAGTGAAACTCACAACCTGACTTTTAAGCCTGTTTATCATCATACCATTGCCTGCTGCCCATCTCACAATATTGTTGAGGTCTTTTTGCAGTTTCCCACAATCTTGTAACCTATTTGTTACTCTATACAGTATAACTTTATCTACAAAATGCCTTATCACTGATACCAGTTCTTATTTCTTTTCAGCCTGCACCTCATTCTTAGTATTCATCTTCCTATTTAATACATATACACACCTCCCTGAAGGGGGTTAAAAGGACATGTCAAAAAATTCATACATGTTTCAACCCTAATTATGATGAAACATTTTTTTCAGTTTTAAAATTTTACAAAGGTAACTTTATTTTATACTAGCTGATGTACCCGTGCTTCGCTACGGGATTCTCAGAAAGACTGACTTGGTGGTTTTCTTAACTGAATTCAACATAGGTCATTACAAAAAAGTCAGTAGGAATGTAGTGATTGAAAGCAATGTTATCATATAAAATACTCGATCAAATGAAAAACCGTACACTTTCTCACTTTCAACGAACAGTACTACAGTGCCGCTCTAAGAGTCCAAAGTTCCAGAGCTGGAATAACGAGGTCGCAGACTGCCGTGAACACTCCTCTGTCGTTATTCTGTTAAATATGCACACTACTCATTCCAATCAGTGCCTCAGAGTAGGGATTGAATAGCTCGAATACTGTGATGAACCAGTGTGTTACGTACCAGATATATCAGAAAATGTATGAACCAGAGGAATGGCATGCTAAAGAAGAAAGTTATCTTACTCCCCAGCTACTTCCCGCCAATATACAGGCAGGCTGTTACAGTCGGTACGACCAGGCGAGTTGCCCGTGTGGTTAGGGGCACGCAGCTGTGAGCTTGCATCTGGGAGATAGTGATTCGAACCCCACTGCCGGCAACCTTGAAGATGGTATTCCGTGGTTTCCCATTTTCACACTAGTCACACCAGGCTGTACCTTAAAGCCAAGGCCGCTTCCTTCACACCACTATTCATTTCCTATCCCATCGTCGCCATAAGACCTACCTGTGTCGGTGCGACGTCAAGCAAATTAAAAAACCTCGGTACGCTGCAGTAATCCTATCTATTGGGGATGAGAGGAAACAGAAGACAAAAAAGCACATCACAACACACAATGGTCAATGTAATATTATTGTTGATAAAGTTTATGAGCTTTCTATATTGCAGGCCTTCACATTAGTTTTCTTTCGACTCTGTGATATTAGGTGTCTTACAAAATTATTTATATCGTAGACTGTAGTTCCTTATTCTCAGACTTTACATACCGATTTTCACTAAATTCGGTTTACCCATTTTCTCGTGACTCGGCGCTGATATGAACTTAGTAACAAAACTCCAAATTCATGAATATCTCTGATAATATGCGGTACGGTAACAATGTATAAGACATAAGTGATTGGAAATTTAATAACTTCTTACATAACTACTACTAACTTACGACATAACTAAAGTTATGTTAGTTATGTAGTATTTATCGATCCGACCATTAATAACTTATTTGAGAATTACATTTCAAGCCTTCCCCTAAACTACCATTTCACTCAACGTGAATAAAATAATTTGTAGCCTAGATTGCAGTGGTTCATCACCCGACATTACATTCCGATTTTCATTAAATTCTCTTCAGCCGTTTTCTCATGATGCGTGTACATACAGACAGACAGACAGACAGACAGACAGACAGACAGACAGACAGACAGACAGACAGACAGACAGACAGACAGACAGACAGACAGACAGACAGACAGACAGACAGACATTACGGAAAAGTAAAAAATGCATTTTCTTGTTACTGTGGACATGACCGATACAGAAATACCATTCTTTTCAAATTCTGAGCAATGTACAGACAAAACTCTTATTTTATATATATAGATTACATTTCAGGCCTTCCACTAAACTACCATTTCACTCAGTGCGAATAACATTATTGATAGCCTAGATTATAGCAACCTATTCCCCGACTTTGCATACCAATTTTCGTGAAGATACGACCACTAATAAAATAAATATTTGACAATTAAATTTTAGGCCTTCCCCTAAACTACCATTTTTCTCAGCGTGCATAGCCTATATTGTAGCGAATTATTTCCCATCTTTGTCTAGCAATTTTCATTAAGACACGACCACTGATAACATAAATATTTGAGAATTAAATTTCAGTCCTTCCCCTAAACTACCATTTCAGTCAGTGTGATTAAAATAATTTATAGCCTAGATTGTAGCGGTTCATCACCCGACTTTACATTCCGATTTTCATTAAATTCTCTTCAGCCGTTTTCTCGTGATGCGTGTGCTTACAGACAGACAGACAGACAGACAGACAGACAGACAGACAGACAGACAGACAGACAGACAGACAGACAGACAGACAGAAATTACGGAAAAGTAAAAAATGCATTTTCTTGTTACTGTGGACATAACCGATACAGAAATACAATTCTTTTCAAATTCTGAGCAATGTACAGACAAAACTCTTATTTTATATATATAGATTCAGGGAGAGAGATTGAGTTGGGACGGGCAAGGTTTGAGGGAGGGGTCACTGGTCTTCTTTGTTGCAGGTGAAGTGTATTAGGGTTTTGTTTCCCCACATGCCCCGCCACTCAGTACAGCGCCCACACACAAACATGAGCAACAACAGATCAACCATAGTCATACGCTCCACAACAGGAAGGCTAAGCACACGTCAGACCACAGCCAAAAATCGTCAAATGTAATTTTCCCTCATTTTTGAAAACAATATCACTTATACGCCTGATTTAGTTAAACAGCTAAAATCACGTTTCCTTGCTTGCAGGCTGAAATCAAGTACGATTGATGATGCTTTATTCATTCTAGAATCAGTTGGAGTTATGAAACCTCCTTTTACATTCTCATGCTTTTATCATCAAGAAATATTGCAAGGTTCATTTTACTTCATACTAAGAAGAAGAAACTACTAAGTTTATTGCAATTTTATACACAAGACAAGAGAACATAATCTTGATATTTTATGTCATTTTAACACATTGAATAAGATCTTAATGCACTGTGTTTTCATGTACCACAGTATATGTACATTTAGAATTTCAGTCCTATATTGTACTACAAACTCACAACATTACAATTATAGACAATCATAGTTACTAGTTTCAAAAAACTATTCAATGGCCTTACACATCAAAAGATCGAACATTAACTTTTTCAATCACACCATTTTAAGTGATAAGCTTTTTGTATAATGAGCTCAATGATTTTTGCACTGTGTTTTTAAAGATTTTAACTAAACATAAAATAAAATTATAACACTTGTATCTTTGTAAAATTTTAAAGCTGAAAAATATTTTCACTGAAAATGACCCATAAATAAGGTTGAAATATGTATGAATTTTGACATGACCTTCTAACCCTCTCAGGGAGGTGTGAATATGTATTGGGTAGGAGGATGATTAAAATCTTTTATAATTCAGCATGTTATAATTCAGCATTGTCAATATGGAGTGAAGCTAACATTATGTAATCCAGTTATTTATTCATATCATTTACATATATATATAAGAAAATATAAAGGTCCAATAATCCTTCCTTTAGAAATTCCCCTCTTAATATTTACAGGATCAGATAATGCTCCACCTACTCTAATTTTCTAAGTTCTATTTTGTAGAAATACAGTCACCTATTCAGTCACTCTTTTGTCTAGTCCAATTACACTAATTTTTGCCAGTAGTCTCCCATGATCTACCCTATCCAATGCCTTAGATGGTTCAATCAGAATACAGTCCATTTGACCTTCTGAATATAATATATCTGCTATATCTTGCTGGAATCCTAAAAGTTGAGCTTTAGTGGAATAACCATTCCTAAACCCGAACTGCCTTCTATCAAACCAGTTACTAATTTTGAAAACATGTCTAACATAATAGGAAATAATGTTTTCTCAAAGTTTACATACAACACATGTCAAATTGACTGGCCTTACATTTAATCGCCTTTTCTTTTATACACTGGGTCTACTCTAAGAACTTTCCATTCATTTGGTATAGCTCCTCCATGCAAACAGTAATCAAGTAAGTACTTCAGATTTGGTACTATATCCCAACCCATATCCTTTAGTGTATCCCCAGAAATCTTATAAATTCCAACTGCTTTTCTAGTTTTCAGTTTTTGTATTTTATTGTAAATGTCATTGTTATCATAGGTAAGTTTCAATACTTCATTGGTATTAGTCACTTAATCTATATGGACATTATCTTTGTAAACAACAGTCTTTACATACTGCTTATTGAATACTTCTGCCTTCTGAAGTTCCTCGCATACACATTCCCATTGTTCATTAACTTGCCATCATGTTATCCTTAGCTGACTTCTTTGCTAGATTCAATTTCCTAGCATTTCTAAAACTTATTTCTTTTCAGCCTGCACCTCCTTCTTAGTTTCTTTAATTCTCTGTTATAATATAGTGAGTCTTTACCATTCCTTACCACCTTTAAAGGTACATACCTGTTTTCACATTCCTTAACAATTGCTTTAAACCCATCCCAGAGTCTGTTTACATTTTTATTTACCGTTTTCCACTAATCATATTTATCTTTTTTTAACTCTCTCATGCCTGTTTTATCAGCCGTATGGTACTGCCTAATGGTCCTACCTTTACAGTCTTACTTCCTAACACATTTATATTTAACTATGACAAAAACAGCTTCATAATTGCTAATATCATCTATTACTTCGGTTTCTTTATAAAGCTCATCTGGTTTTACCAGCACCACATCCAGTATATTCTTCCCTCTAGTTGGTTCCATCACTATCTGATTCAGTTGTCCTTCCCAGATTAACTAATTTGCTTCCTGTCATTCACTTTACCTTCCCAATTGACATATGGTAAATTTAGATCACCTGCTATATTCATGTTTCTTTCTGTATTGTTTCACACATAGCCGATTATTTCATCAGATAATCCCGAATCAGCATCTGCTTCACACTTTCCAGGTCTGTACACCCCAAAAACATCAAGTTACCTATTATCTTGAGAGATGAGCCTTATACCTAAAATTTCAAATTTGTCTTTTTTAACTTTTTCATAGCTTAAAATTTTTCTTTCACCAGAATGAATACTCCCCCTCTCACCATTCCTATCCTGTCTGTGTGATAAACACTCCAGTTTAGTGAGAACATTTCTGCATCCATTATAACATTTCTCAGTCATGATTCACCTCCTATTACAATTACTTAATTGTATTCCTTTCTTTACAATACTTCTACAGTTCAACACTAATATTTTTATGTCATCCTTACTTGACTTCCAGATTACTATACCCTTATCACCACTCTCTAGTCCACACCGGTTCCCTGAATGTACTTAGCTATAACCCTTCTAAACAAACTTCCTAACTTATATGTACCACTGCAGTTCAAGTGAAGGCCATCTAGGGTAGATTATCTCCTACTCACCCATTAGGATCTACAAGTCTCACTTCCAGTTTCCCACATACTCATTCCATAGTCTCATTTAAATCCCTAATTACCTTCTAGTCAGTATCCCTCCTACACAGTATCCCACTGATAACAATCTCTGCTTCCTTAATCTTCTTCCATGCTGCTCTAACCAGATCCCACACATCCCCAACTGTTAGTACTTATTCCTGCTTGACTTATGTTATTGGTGCCAATGTAGAAAATTACCACCTTCTTTTCCCTCCTCCCTCCCTGGTAATTTCCTCAACATCTACCTTAACCTAATTCCTGGATAACACTCTACCCTGGTTCCTTTTCCTCCACGCACTTTCCCCAAATGCCTAACAATTAAGTCACCCAGGGGCAGTGCATCATTAAGGGCTAAAGGGGCTTAGCCCCACCAAATTGTCAGATATAAGGAGTTTAGAAATGTTATACTATTTACATTTTAGATAATTTAATGAGACCAAAGTAATATCTGAGTACCACTGTTCTGAAGTAATTAATTATATTATGAGAAAATGAAAGTATGATTGTATTACATGTTTTCTACGTTTATCCTGACACTGGTTCTAATTCGCTGTCAGTCCTCATTGTGAGTATTGGTAACTGTTTTGAAGGTCAGTAAACCTTTAAGGAAGTGAAAGTTTCAATGCATTTTGAAATGCCAAGCTAGGGGCTAGCTTTGACAGCTCACAATAATAAAGAACAATATAGGCCAGGGCCTCTCAATGCCAAAAATCTCACACGTGCAAATTGAGGCGGAGAGTTCCTATGTACAGTGCATCGGTCCCACTCGACTCAGCTCGGACCAACGCTTTGTCTCTGGGCTACTCGGTTAAGCTCGGCTTGGATTAGGAGCACTAGGGAGCAAATGAGGAAGAGGGAGGCAGGCGGAGTGAGCGAGACAGGCGTGGGGAAAGAGAGAGACAGCGCTATTGCTCCAAATCGAGGAGTGGGGGTCTGCACTCTGGTCAACCAAGCGAATTCGTCTTTTGCACCGTGCACAGTGTGTGTACACTCTGAGAGGCCCTGATGTAGACGAAGCTGTCGCAGCGGGTGTTATGGCGATGTTATTGCAAATTCACTTGTATTCTTCTAACCTCATGTAACATGTTCTTGTGGCCTTTCAACATGTTTCGAACTTTAGTTTACATTTTGCTTTTAGCAGTTGCAGAGTGGAGATCATAAGTTCTGGATAGTTTTTGTTGAACAATGATTAGTATGTAGCGTTTAAAATAGTGAATAGTTTGCACCACAGAAGAATTGAAAGCGCAGTTCCTTTATAAATGAGGTAGGCCATAACTTTTAAAGTATTTTAATATTAGCATGCATTAGAATCAAGCATGCTTAAGTGTACTGATACTGGCAATAAAAATGTAAGGGCAAAGTTTAATATGAGTGTATATACAATAGCAGAAGAAACAAAATCTACATTAATAATCATATTAATAATAATAATAATAATAATAATAATAATAATAATAATAATAATAATAATAATAATAATAATAACAATAATCACATTAGCCCCACCTGCCATTTGAGCCACGAGCCGCTACTGGAGTCACCCATCCCCATCCTCCTCATTCAATCCCCTCTACGCCTGGTCTCACTTAACTTCCCTGACACCTGCAGAACCCACCTCCTCCTCCTTTTTCTCCCTCTCACTACCCTGTTTCACCTCCATTTTCCTATTCTCTACTCTAGTTTTTCCTTTTACTACTGGTCCATTTCCTCTTGCCCTATCCCTCCTTTGTAACACTTTCCTGATCTACCTGCAGTGGCTCATACAGATTTCTCTCCTAGGCCCACTGCCTAAGGAAAACCCTTAGCCCTCATTTTTCTTGACCTTAAAAACATTAGCCTACCTGTCTTCCACAACTTCTCACCTTCCTTCCCCTCCCTCTTGCATACCTACCGTAACCTTTACATTGATTGAGGGAGAACTATTTCCGTCCTCCGTTACAAGTTGATTATCTCCGTCAAACTTGTTCTCTCTTCCATCATCTTCCTTAGTTCCCACTCACATCCAAAGTCCTTATACCTGCCTCTCTTAGCCATTCTTTTATCTTTTCAAAGAAATGTGAAATAATATGGAATTGTCAACAGAAATAAAATAGTGTATTCTATGCATAGAAGTATGTGTATGTTGTGGAAGATAGAGGGTTCGAACCCTTAAGATGGTTTTCTGTGGTTTCCCATTTTTGCACCAGGAAAATGCTGGGGCTGTACCTTAATTAAGGCTAAGGCTATTTCCTTCCTACTCCTAGCCCTTTCCTTGGCACGATAAGATCCATATGTCGGTAAAAACCTCAAATTTGAATTTGGACATTTTTGGTAAGAAATCAGTGATTTGACCATCTAAATATCAATACCAATCTCTCTTAGCCCAACATGATAATACCACAAGGTTGAAAAGTTGTGTAGGGATCAAAAAGGTGAGATTTCTTAATTTTCTTCATCTGAACATCAGAATGAAAATTTTTACCTGTTAAGTGTGTATCATTGATTATAGAATCTTACACACAACATAGTACTATCATTGCAGGGGACTTAGGACAATTAGGATAGAAGTTCATGGGGTATGAAATTTGAAAAATGAGTAAGTGCAATGAACTATTACTGTGTTTGGTGCCATTGGAAAGAGGAATTCAAATAGTATTGAACTGTGCCATAACAACTCTTCAGTCTTCAACTTCACAAATTACTGTATAACACTGTGGAATCTTACATAAGTGCACACACAACTGCTACAGAATGTTACAGCAGTAAACAGAAAATCAATCAATCTGTTTTTATTTATTTATTTTACTGGAAGTGACAGTTACGTGTGTGGCATGGCATTGCTACAAAAATCCAGTGTGACAGTCCCTCACCTTACCCCGCCCATACTTTTTTCAGGATCACATACTGATGCAACTATTTTAGGAAATTCGTAGGCACGTGAGTGATTTGGATATTGGTAATTCAAGCTATGTTTATTTAATATTTAGGATATATACAGTATAAACAACTAAACCTTGCAGTTTGGGAAAAACACATTTTGCACTTATGAGTGGTGGAGTGATCTCAGATAGAAGTGAAATTCATACGTGATAGATATCTCTGAAGTTTTGTAGTTACTTTGTTATATTATCTAAAACAATAAAAGGTTTGAAATATATAATGAAAGAAAATCACTTATAAATTAATTTTCATAGAGGCTTATTGTATATTTCTTTCTTCCAGGTGTGATCCCAATGATAGAGGGTATGCTTAAATTTGGTCCAATTGCAAGAGGTCGTGCTTTTGGTGTAGCCCATGTGATTATCAGTGATGTGAATAGCATTGAGGTAAGCATATCGTTATGAACATATTAGTAATGTTGGTTCATCACATCATATTTAGAGCTAATAACATACGCTTTGCAGTCAGGCTACTTGTAGCCAAATGCCAAGTTACTTTGGGTAATAGATTTTTTTTTTTTTTTTTTTTTTTTTTTTTTTTTTTTTTTTTTTTGCTAGGGGCTTTACGTCGCGCCGACACAGATAGGTCTTATGGCGACGATGGGATAGGTAAGGCCGAGGAGTTGGAAGGAAGCGGCCGTGGCCTTAATTAAGGTACAGCCCCAGCATTTGCCTGGTGTGAAAATGGGAAACCACGGAAAACCATTTTCAGGGCTGCCGATAGTGGGATTCGAACCTACTATCTCCCGGATGCAAGCTCACAGCCGCGCGCCTCTACGCGCACGGCCAACTCGCCCGGTAAATAGATTATTTAATCTGCCTGAAATTACAGGTGACCACAAGGATCCAGTATACTAAAATTTATAAATTTATAAATTAATTAGCTGTTGAACCGATTGTTGACAAGTTACTTGTTAAATATTGCTGCAGTAGTGCAATCGAGTGGAGATGAATAGCAGCTGAAGAAAGAGCATATCTCAGTTAACAACAATCAGTGTAATTTTATTCTTAATCCATTTTTTGGGCTTAGGACATTGTAGGCCACTATATCTAGTTTTCTTCTTGCTTAGCACTATTACGTCAACTGAGGTCAAGGGAATTCTTTCATTTTCACTTCCCTTTATGACTCCTTTTTCTTGTATTATTTTTGTCAGCGATGTTCGGCATTTGAATCCATACTAAAAATATAAATTAATGAATATCTCCGTTATCATAGCCCTTACAGTAAAATGTAAGAGACGTGAATTTTATATAACATTCATTATGTACAGGTTTTAGATGGAACAAATATTTCTGGAGATATTTGGAAGTGTATGATAACTACAATGATGATAATCCAAACCCTGTTTCCAGTCATTCCACCAGGTCAGGAATGGAATGAATAAAGCCCTCATCTACCGGCGAGGATAGGAATTGAGCCAGCCGCCGAAGTCCGTCACACTCCTCTGGGGCAATGATAAATGAATGACAGATAAATGAAATGATATTGGAGAGTGTTGCTGGAATGAAAGATGACAGGGAAAACTGGAGTACTCGGAGAAAAATCTGTCCGCCTCTGCTTTGTCCAGCACAAAACTCACATGGAGTGACCGAGATTTGAACCACGGAACCCAGCGGTGAGAGGCTGATGCATGAGCCATGGAGGCTATTATGATAACTACAATAATCACAAATATTTCCATTATTATTTGTATGGTAAAAGTGCATAAAGCATAAATGACCTAAAATTATATAACTTTATCCCATGCTAGCATTTCTGTATAACTATTTTCTTTTTTAGACCAAACCAATCACCACTGATCTGCATTTAGGGCAGTCTGGGCGACAGTGGCAGATTCCCTACCTGTTGTTTACCTAGTCTTTTCTTAAATAATTGCAAAGAATTTTTGGAATTTATTGAACATCTCTCTTGGTAAATTATGGTAAATTATGGTAAATTATTCCAATCCCTTACTCCCATTCCTATAAACAAATATTTGACTCAATTTGTCCTTTTGAATTCCAACTTTATCTTCATTTTATGATCTTTCCTACTTTTGAAACATCACTCAAACTTATTCGTCTACTAATGTCATTCTATGCCATCTTTCCACTGGCAGCTCGGAACATACCACTTATACAATCAAAACCTATAAAATAAAAATCCACCTTTCCATGACAACAATAATCTCTTAAGTATTTATTTCTACATTAATTCTACATTAAATCCACATTAATAACGGGATATGTTTCATCCTGTTTTAGCACATCTTAGCTGTGATTCCTTGTTACAGATTAAAATTTTTAAAAATGCAAAGAACAGGATCCATAAAACATTACACAATTAACACCACTTAATGAAAATATCCTTATTAAAAGGGAATAGTAAAATGATAAAGAGTCTTGTGATTCTTATCTTCTTATTGTGTGTGACATATCTTGTTTATGAGAAACACGTTCTTACTGAATAGATGCACTTGTACACTTTGTCTTAAAATCTCCAACCAGTCTTAAATCCTAAAAATAATTATTTTACTCCAAAAATTATAACTAACATAAGAACTGTTAAAATAGGCTTTTGCCAGTGGTCTATTTATTTTAAGTGGAAGTGGGTTTCTTACTGTTGGAGAAAATGGACCGTTTGTTACTTGAAGGAAATGAACAAATTCCATACATTACTGTTACTTCCAAATCCCACAGACGACTCACTCACCACCACCTTCTGTACTAACAGCTGCTCTCCATTTAGTATTGTTCCTGTGTGTATCACGTCTGAGGATGTCCTAAAACAGGACGAAACATGTCCCGTAGTTAATGTGGATTTAATATAGAAATAAATAGTCAAGAGATTATTGTTGTGGTGGAAAGGTGGATTTTTATTTTATAAGTTTTGATTATATAGACTACTAGCTGTTACCCATGGCTTTACTTGCGTGGATTTCACAATTTGATAAAAGTAATCATTCCTCGGTACTACACTAAGACATTATCTGAAAATCCCTAAATTATAAAAACTTACCAAAAAATTGAGTTCCATTTATTCCAGAACCTCTTTGTAAACCACGTTTGTGGTATTGCTTTTTGGGGCTAAGATGACCACTCTACTGGCAGAGCTAACTCTGGAAACTGCGACACAGAACTTTACATGTGAGAAACAGTCCTCTCTCAAGTCGAAAACAAAAGAAAATTACATGTTTCTTTATTTTTAAAGGAGATTCCAAATACCTATTTCCATGTCTGTAACACCTTCAGTTTTTTAAATATAAATATTCTCTTAAAAAGAATTCAACTCCATTTCTTTTCACCCACCCTCCCTGTAAGTGGATTTTCTAAAAAAAGAAATACATGCTTCTTTATTTTTAAAGGAGAATCCAAATACTAATTTTCACATCTGTAACATCTTCAGTTTTTTAGATATAAGTATCCACTAAAATGAAATCAACCACTTTTCGGTCCTTGTCACCCGCCAATAATGGATTTTCCAAAAACAAAAATATACGTGTTTCTTTATTTTTAAAGGAGATTCAAATATGAATGTTCACATCTGTAGCATATTCATTTTTTGAGATATACGTATCCCCATTAAATAATTCAGCCATTTTTCCCACTTCTTCCCCCCCCCCCCCAGTGGATTTTCCAAAAACAAAAAGTATGTGTTTGTCTATTTTTAAAGAAGATTCCACATACCAATTTTCACATCTGTAACATCTTCAGTTTTTATTAAAAGTATCCTTATAAAAAGGATTCAACCCCCTTTTCACTTATTTTAACCCCCTTAAGTGGATTTTCCAAAAAAAAAAAGATTTTCTTTATTTTTGAAAGAGATTCCAAATACCAATTATCACATCTTTAAACTGTTAAGTTTTTGAGATAGAGATATACTATTATTTTTAAAATTCACCCCCCTTTTCACCCCTTTAGTGACGGAATATCCAAAATCCTCATTTAGTGAGCACCTACACTGTAAAATAAATGTATCCCCAAACTTTTATTCCTTTATTTCCAGTAATTTTAGCTAGGCGATGATGAATCAGTCAGTCAGTCAGGACATGTTATTTTATATATACATATATCCACCACGGACCAACAATGAAATTTATAACATGTAACATACGGTACCACTTAGTCGAGCAGCAAAAATACGTGCTTCTTTATTTTAAAGGAAAATCCAAATACCCATTTTTACATCTGTAACATCTTCAATTTTTTAGATATAAGTATCCACTAAAAAGAAATCAACCACTTTCCATGTCTGTAACACCTTCAGTTTTTGAAATATAAATATTCTTTTAATATTGTTGACAAGTTACGTGTTAAACATTGCTGCAGTAGTGCAATCGAGTGGAGATGAATAGCAGCTGAAGAAAGAGCACATCTCAGTTAACAACACTCAGTGTAATTCAGTTTTTGAAATATAAATATTCTCTTTGCAACATTTTCGTAACGCTACTTTTTTTGTTGGAAATCATCTAGAAGAAATCAAGCTGCTTTTCTTTGGACTTTTTCCAGTTCTCGAATCAAGTAATCCCATATAATGGAACCATACTCTAGTTGGGGTCTTACCAGAGACTTATATGCCCTCTCCTTTACATCCTCACTCATCATCATCATCATTTCCCTTTATCCAGCTGTAGCCGGGTAGGGGCAAATATGGTTCCTCTCCACTTTCTTCGATCTTTCCACCACTCCTCCTCCAACAATGTGTCCCAGTCCAGGTTTCTTTCTATAATGCTGCTTTGGATGGTATCCTTCCATCTCAATCGTGGTCGTCCACGGCCTCTCCTTCCTTGGATTTGCATTTCCATCACCTTTTTTGGCATTGTTTCGTCGCTCATTCGCTTTATGTGCCCAAACCATCTTAGTCGGCTCTTCTCTATTCTATCATTCATTTTTTCCACTCCAATTTCTTCCCGGATTTTCTCATTTCTTATTTTGTCTCTTCTACTCTTCTGTATCATACTCCTCAAGAACTTCATTTCGGCTGCCTGTATTCGACTCTCATCCTTCTTTGTCATTGTCCAAGTTTCTGCTCCGTAAGTTGTTATGGGTACGTAATACATCTTGTACATAGTATCCTTTGCTTCCGTTGGCACATCTTTGTCCCATAACATGTTTCTTACACTATGATAGAAACAACTTCCAGCTTGAATCCTTTTACTAATCTCAGCATCCAGTCGAGCATTCTCCATTAATTCACTCCCCAGGTATTTAAACGCTTCCACTACTTCCAGGGGCTTGTCTGCAAGTCTAATCTGACCTTTCCCTTCTTTCTCCCCTCTAGTCATAACAAGAGTTTTACTCTTTTCTACACTTATTTTCAATCCACATTCTTCAATCTTCCCATTCACCACATTCAACTGTTCTTGAACCTTCCTGTTGTCTTCTCCCCAAATCACAATATCATCTGCAAATAATATCATGTTCATTTCTCTTCCTCCATATGCTGCTTTTGCTGTTCTCATGATGTCATCCATTACTATTGTAAACAGGATTGGTGATGGAACACTTCCCTGTCTCAGCCCACTAGTTATTTTGAACCAACTTGTCCTGCCAACTTGTGTTTGCACGCAACTACAACATTCCTTATACAATGCTATGATCATTTTTATTAATCCCTGTCCAATTCCTTTTTGCACCAGACTGTCCCAAACTTTCGTCCTGGGGACACTGTCATATGCCTTTTCAATATCAATGAATGTCATCACCATATCATTCCCGTACTCCCAATGTTTTTCCATTAGTTGTCTCACTACAACCCCTAAATACCATGTGCAGAGATCTGTACCTTTCATTTACAATATCTTTTATGTGATTACCTCATCAATGCAGTAATTAACTGAGAGGACTTTTTCTATTAGTGAAATCACAACCTGGCCTTTAATAACCCCGTTTATCATCATACCTGCTGTCCATCTCACTACATTGTCAAGGTCTTTTTGCAGTTGCTCACAGTCTTGTAACTCATTTATTACTTTATAGAGTATAATGTCATCCGCAAAAAGCCTTACCTCTAATTCCAGTTCTTCACTCGTATCATTTATATTTGTAAGAAGACATAAAAGTCCACTAATACAGCCTTGAGGGATTTCCCCTTTGATGGTTACAGGATCTCTAATTCACTGAGTTCAGTTATCTAGAAATATAGCCACCCATTTAGTCACTCTTTAGTCTAGTCCAGTTGCACTCATTTTTGCCAGTACTACCCTGTTAAATGGCTTGGATAGGTCAATTGTGACACAGACCATTTGACCTCCTGAATCTAGGATATCTGATGTATCTTGCTGGAATCCTACAAGTTAAGCTTCAGTGGAATAACCTTTCCTAAACCCAAACTGCCTTCCATTGAACCAGTTATTAATTTTGCAAACATATCTAATATAATCAGAAGTGATGCTTTCCCAAAGTTTACATGTAATACATGTCAAACTGACTGGCCTGTAGGTCATTTTTGGCTTTATGTTGATCACCCTTTCCTTTATACACAGGAGGCTAATATAGCAACTCTTCATTCATTTGGTATACCGGTAGTTCCTTCATGCAAACAGTAATCAAATAAGTAATTCAGGTATAGTACTATATCCCAACCCATTGTCTGTAGTATATCCCCAGAAATCTTATCAATTCCAACTGCTTTTCTAGGTTTAATCTTTTTTATCTTATTGTAAATGTCTTTGTTATGATAGGTAAATTTTAATACTTCTTTTGTATTAGTCACCTCTTCTATCTGGAAATTTTCCTTGTAACCAACAATATTTACATACTGCTGTCTGAATACTTCTGCCTTCTGTAGATCCTTGCATACATACTCCCAGTGTTCATTAATTATTCCTGGAATATCCTTTGGGGAACCTGTTTCTGCCTTAAAATGCTCATACATACCCTTGCATTTTTCTCTAAAATTTGTATGACTGGCAATTATGCTTGCCATCATATTATTCTTAGCTGACTTCTTCACTAGATTCAATTTCCTAGTAACTTCCTTCAATTTCTCCTTAATTCTGCAACCATTTTTAACTCTATTTCTTCCCAACCTGCACCTCCTTCTCAGTATCTTTAATTCCCTGTTATAATAGAGCGGGTCTTTATCATTCCTCACCACCTTCAAAAGTACATACCTGTTTTTACATTCCTCAACAATTGCTTTAAACCCATTCCATGGTCTGTTTATATTTTTATTTACTGTTTTCCACCGATCACGATTGCATTTTAAAAACTCCCTCATACCTGTCTTATCAGTCATATGGCCTGTTATTCTTATGTCTACTCCAATCAGTTTTTTGTTATATTCATGTCCGGCCTACCCCTACTGTTCCTACAGCCTACACTTCCCTCAAAAAGTAACTGAACAAGTCGTGGATGTCTCAAGATGTGTCCTATCATTCTAATTCTGTTTAGGTCAAATTTTACCAAATTGTTTCCTTCCACTAATTCAATACAGTTTCTCTTCATTTGTGGCTTGATCCATCCATCTCATCCTCAGCATTTTTCTGTAACACCACATTTTAAAAACTTCTATTCCCTTTCTTTCTGAACAAGTTACAGTCCATGTTTCACTACCATACAATGCTGCACTCTAGATGAATGTCTTCAAAACCATCCTTCCCATTTGTACCGGTATGTCAATATTTGAAGTAATGTATCAATATAATTAATTTATCTTGTATTCAATACCCTTTGTCATAATGGCAGCCTGTAAATATACATACATTACATTTTAAACATTTTTATTCACAGTCAGTATCATACATATACATACAGAAGTAGTAAAAGACACAGTGTGAATCCCACATAAGGTAAACTCGCATGTGGGCTTCAAGAATACAATAGGTACATTATGTACATCATGGCATCTTGTGAATAGCATTTACTCCATTAGAATTTTGGGTGATATTGTACTGATTTTATGAACTGTTTTCCTGCATTTGGTGTGATAAGGAGGAAGCAGGAAATGAGAGGGATGGGTTAAGAAGATGGTTGGTTTCTTAGTAGAGAGAAATAGTGTGCTAGTTGATTTTATTATAATGGAAATTTACAAGTTGGTTTGTAATAATTGTTAATGAGCCATATGAATAGCTTTTTCTTCAGGGTATTCTAGTTGCCACTGATCACATCCCCAGGTAATGCATTGTATATCCGTGACCGTAGTCAACTTAGATTTTTTTGTCCAAGTAAACTGTTCTGCTGTGGAATAATTCCATTTCTGTCTTGCAGCCTAGTGTAAATTTGTAACTTATGTTCTCTGCAGAAGGGCTTAAAATTTTTATGCATGTATAGGGTCACTGACTACACAAATAGCTGCCGTATGTTAAGAACCATGCTTTGCTGGAACAGTTCATCTGTTGGAAACATCAGTGGCCTTTTGTACATGACTTTCAGTATGCAGTTCTGGCATGGTATTTACCTGAGCCAAGTGTGAATCAAGTATTTCACCCCAACTGTTAACTCCATATTGGAGTTGTGATTGAACTAAGGCTTTTGTTGAAATAACATGTCTAATTCTGTAAAATTTATAAATAAGTGTCTGAAGTTTAATGATCAGATTTGATGCATGAAAATTCCATTTCAAATAACTATCTATAATTATCCCTAGGTATGTAACATTTATTGACTTCTGTAAAGTATAACAGTTGCATCTTTTAGTACTGTTGCAAGTTGGTGGTCTTAGTGTTAGGTTGTCTGAGGGTTGCATTGTTTTATTATGTGAGAAGCAGAGGAATTTTGTTTTATTTTCATTTAAAGTACGTAGGTGGTTTTTAGCCATTTCTGAACTATGAATAGGATTTCTGTGACTACCGTGTCATCAGCATATGAGTTAATTTTTGCATTACAGTTTAGCTCACAAAGATCATCTATATATATAAAATAACTTGTCCTGACTGACTGACTGACTGACTGACTGACTGACTGACTGATTCATAATCGCCGAGCCAAAACTACTGGACATAAAGAAATGAAATTTTGGGAATATATTCATATTAAGATGTAGGTGCTCACTAAGAGAGGATTTTTGGATATTCCTTCGCTAAGGGGGTGAAAGGGGGTTGAAATTTTAAAATGATTGTATCTATATCTCAAAACTTTAAAAGTGTACAGAAGTAAAAATTGGTATTTAGAATCTTCCTTAAAAATAAGGAAACACGTATTTTTTTGTTTTCAGAAAATCCCAATAGGAGGGGTGAAAAATGGTGAAAAAGGGGTTGAATGCCTTTAATCAGGATACCGGTACCTATATCTCAGAAACTGAAGATATTACAGACCTGAAAATTGGTTCTTTTGATCTGTTTTAAAAATAAAGAAACATGTATTTTTTTTGTTTTTGGAAAATCCAATTAATGGGAGGGTGAAAAGGGGGGTGAATTTTTAAAATGAGTGCGTCTATATCTCAAAACTTTTAAACTTTACACATGTAAACATTGGTACTTAAAATCTTCATTAAAAATAAAGAAACACGTATTTTTTTGTTATCGGAAAATCCCAATAGGAGGGGTGAAAAGGAGTGAAAAACGGTTGAATGCCTTTAAAGAGAATACTTATATCTCAGAAACTGAAGATATTATAGACCTGAAAATTGGTGTTTGGGATCTCCATTAAAAATAAAGAAACACTATTTTTTTTTTTGGAAAATCCAATGAATGGGGGTTTGAAAAGGGGGGTGAAATTTTTTAATGAGTGTATCTATATATCAAAACTTTTAAAGTTTATAGATCTAAAAATTGGTATTTAGAATCTCCTTTAATAATAAAGAAACATGTATTTTTTTTGTTTTCGAAAGATCCAAATAAGAAGGGTGGAAAAGGGTGAAAAAGGGGTTGAATGCCTTTAATGTGGCTACTTATATTTCAGAACCTGAAGATATTACCGACCTGAAAATTGGTGTTTGGGATCTCCTTTAAAAATTAAGAAACAAGTATTTTTTGTTTTTGGAAAATCCAATTAATGGGGTTGAAAAGGGGGTGAATATTGAAAATGAGTGTATCTATATCTCAAAATTTTAAAGTTTATAGATGTAAAAATTGGTATTTAGAATCTCTTTAAAAATAAAGGAACACGTATTTTTTTGTTTTCTGTAAATCCCAATGAGAGGGATGTAAAAGGGTGAATAATGGGTTGAATGCCTTTAATGAGGATACATATATCTCAGACACTGAAGATATTACAGAACTGAAAAGTTGTATATGGGATCTCCTTTAAAAATAAAGAAACACGTATTTTCTTGCTTTTGGAAAGTCCAATTAATTGCGGTTAAACAGGAGTGACAAATTGGGGTGAATTTTTTGATAGACAATATCTACAGAATATCTGAGAAACGTAAAAGGTTACAGACGTAAAAAGTGGGTATTTGGAAACTCCTGTAAATGTAAAGAAGCATAGGTGATTTGTTTTTGGAAACTCTACTTAAAGGGAACTAAAAAGGGGTGAAATTTTAAAATGAAAATTTCTACAGTATATCTCAAAAAACTTAACATGTTACAGAAGTGAAATAAGTATTTTTTATCTCTATTAAAAATAAAGAAACGAGTATTTTTAGTTTTCGGAAATACCACTTGGGTGGGGGGTTTAAAAGTGACTGAAAATGGTGTGGAAATCTTTTATTAGGCTACTGATATCTCAAAAGTGATGATGTTACAGACGTGAAATTTGATATTTGGAATCTGCTTTAAAAGTAAAGAAACACGTATTCTCGGAAAATCAAAGAATGGGGGGGGGGGGGCTTAAAGAATTGAAAAATTAATTGACTTAATTGTATGAGAACACATACATCTAATAAAAACTAAAGTTGTTACAGACGTGAAAATTGGTATTTTGATCTCCTTTAAAAACAAAGAAAAGCGCGTTTGGGGGGAGGGACCATCTTGGGGGGCGGGAGTTGAAAGGAGTTGAATTCCTTTCACGAGGACACACAAATCAAAAACTGAAGAAGTTAGAGTCGTGATGATTGGTATTTAGAAGATCCTTTACTATTAAAGAAACAAGTATTTTTTGCTGGAAAATTCAACTGGGGTGGGGGGTGGGGGGAGTGTGAAAGGAAGTGAAAAAAGTGAATTTTTTATGGGGGTACTTATATCTCAAAACTGAGGGTAATAGCCGTGAACATTGGTGTTTGGAATCTCCTTTAAACATAAAGAAACACGCCTTCTTTTAATTTGTTTGGGGTGCGGGGGGTAAAGAAACTTAACTACGGTTGGGTGTAAAAGGAGGTGAGACCAATTGATTTTACTGTTCATAATGTAACTTATAAGGAGCCTCCGTTGCTCGGGCGGCAGTGCGCCGGCCTCTCAGAGCTGGGTTCCGTTGTTCAAATCCCGGTCACTCCATGTGACATTCGTCCTGGACAAAACGGAGGCGGGACTGGTTTTCTCCGGATGCTCCGGTTTTCCCTGTCATCATTAATTCCAGCAACACTGTCCAATATTTCATTTCATTTGTCATTCATCGATCATTGCCCCAGAAGTGTGCTTCGGCAGCCGGTACAATTCCTATTGTCGCCACTAGATGGGGCTTTATTCATTCCATTCCTGACCCTATCGAATGACTGGATACAAGCTGTAGATTTTCGATGTACGTATTCTGATCATAAACCGATCATTTTTAATCCTTCCTGCGTTCGTTTTCAACAGCCATCTTTTCCTTCGGAGAACGTTCTTAGATTACAGTAGATTATCCTGGCATATAAATAAAAATTTCAGTATAATACCGTAGCGAAGCACGGGTATCTTGCTAGTTGATATATAACAGAAAATGAATTGGTCCCAACACTATTCCTTGGGGTACTCCGATTTTTTACTTGAGAACTTTTAGTTAGGGTATCCTTGATTCTTACCTTTTGTATTCTGTTAGAGATAAAGCTTTTAATTAGATTTTGAGGAATTCCATGAATGCCTACTTTTTCAAGTTTTCTAAGGTGTATATTGTGGTCTACGGTATCAAATGCCCTTTTTAAATCCAAAAATATAGAAATAGTCCTTTTGGAGCTGTCAGTGGTTTTATACAAATAATCAGTTAAGGAGAAAATTGCATCATGAGTGCTAATTTTTGATCTAAAACCAAACTGATTTGGTGACAGTATGTTGTACTTATTCAGGTAATTAAGTAAACTGCTTTTAATGCATTTCTCTAGTAATTCTGAAAGGTGCGTTGTGAGAGAAATTGGGTGATAATTGTTTAACTCTCTCTTATCGCCAGATTTATAGATTGGGACTATGTTAGCAATTTTGAATGGGTCTGGAAATTGTCCTTTCATTAGTGATAGATAACAAATGTATTGCAGAGGCTGTAGAATATGTGAACTAATTGTCTTAAGTGTTTTACTAGAGATGTTGTTATAGACATTGGCTGAGTTACGGTATCTTCTAGTGCAGCTATGTGATTTACTATTTCTGTTCCTGTTATGGGAAGAAAAAAGATACATTGTGGTTGAGGTATTGCATGAATGTCATTGTATATGTGTCAGTAGGTTCTTTGCTGGTATTTATTATTTTGAAATAATCCACAAATTTGTCTGCAATGATAGTTGGTTGGGTTGTTTCTTCTGAGTCTGTAAGATTTATACTATCTATATCTGAATTTCTGTTCTCCTTCCTACATGTTCAATCATTTTTGTTCTTCCATAGGATTTTAGAATTGTTGGAGCTTGACATAATTTTATTAGAATAGTACTTCTTTTGGTACTTTAATGAGCCTATTTATCCAGTTTCAGCCTCTTTCATGTTTCTTAATATTGTTTGTGATCTCATCATTATTTGAGGACCTCATCGTTTGTTTTACAATTGTGTGGTGTAATTTGTCCCTTATTCTAATGGAAGTTAGGATTCCAGTTGTGACCCATGGTGCTATTTTTCTGAATTTTGATTTTACATGTCCTGTGTTAGTAGTGTTCAGAGATATATTGAGTTAATAGCTCAATAAAACTACCGGCTGCTTTGTGGACATCATGTTCATTCACGACATATTCCCAATTTTCCTTTTCTAAGGCTTTATTTAAAGTTTCATAATTTATTCTAGCATTGCTCAGTGTTTTTCCTTCCATTTTTGGTACCGGTAGGCTATATATTTTTGGGATTATTTTTGTATGAGAAAAATAGGACTGTGATCTGTGATACTGGTATGTAGAACATATGAGTCAAAATTATTTCTGTAGGATTTAACATGTATGTGATCTATACATGTTCTAGATTTCAGGTTTATTCTGGTTACAGAACTGATGTATGGAATGAAACCATTAGCACTTAAGGTGGTTATGTATTCATTTTTAATTTTTTGAGCATACTGACCAGTTGGGTTTAAAATGTCAATGATAATTATCTCCTATTTTTATTATATAATGTGTGGCTTCAGGTAGCTGCTGAAAAGTAATTCCTAGTTCTTCTATGAATATATTTGGGCTTGTGAAGGGTGATCTGTACATAGCAAGTATCAAGTAATTTTTCTGTATTATATTTTAAGTTGATTAGGCTACCATTTGCAGTTTTCAGGGTTTTCACAGAAGATATTGCAACATTTTGTATGAGGGTTACATGTGTGTATATATTTATGCTGTCATGTGTAGAATATTGTGGGGGTATGAAGTACGGTATTCATTATATCCTAAAATAGAGAAGGGTATATCCCTAATGAGTTGGGTTTCAGATAGTATTATACAGTGGCGGTTCGTGACATTTTACTCTAGCAGGGCTGTGCCGTCATCTCCTCCCCCCCAACCCCCCACCCCTCCCACGGCCCAGTTTTCACTGGCCAGCACCACGATAATTGTAGATGAAATATAATAATGATAATAATAATAATGATAATGATAATAATAATAATAATAATAATAATAATAATAATAATAATAATCCGATGACACCGGCTAAATACTGTAGGCATCTTCTTCCGAGGCAGAACGATCACGTAGCGAAAATCAGATAACATCGCGAAGCGGAAAATGTAGAAACTTAAAGCACCGCAAATCCGGAAGCATTACAATCTACATACCCTTAAAACATCGACAATAAACATATACTTATGTTCACAAAACCACTAAATTCATGACTCGATATACTTTTCAGGTTGAGGTTCAAGAAAACATAGGCTAATATATTACAACACATGTAGGGAAGTGAAGTGAAGTGTGAAGACAGCAGAGCGAACACCACTAACAAGAAAACTCAACAACTGAATCCGAAAAACAATTCTAGTAGATTACGAAATGTCAGTCAATTGTTATTATCAGTGTAAAGTTCGTACTTTGATGATGATGATGATGATGATGATAATGACGGGATGAAGATACACATGAAAATAATACAAGAAAACAGGTAATGATACCTTAGATGACTTGCTTGTATACCAAATCCATTCTCCTCTCCTTCTGCTCTGCGAAGTGGTTGATGACACGTTTGTTGAAGTTAGGAACTGCCAACAGCTGTTTCTCGATGGAGCATATAGCAAGCGCGTTAAGTCGGTCTTCCTCCATGGTATTCCTAGTGAACGACTTAATCTTTTCAGCGTAGAGAAGCACCTTTCATTTTCTGACGTTGTCATCGGAATTGTACAAATAATTCGTAATAACTTAATTGACTCGGGAAGAAGTACTTCCAGGTTGTTATCACAAATACATGTCAGAAGAGTTAGGGCACCTGAAGCATTAACAAAATCACTTCTGCTGTATAAAACTGAGAGTTCATGCCTTAGTTCAATTGGGTTAATAGGAAATAATCTAGCAGCAATTTCAAATTCAGTTTGCGGGAACAGTATCTTATACCTCGGAAATAAACTAGGCTGGAAGAGTTTGGCAACAGACAGATGGTCACTGCACAAAAAACGGTCCTCTATCCCGGAGAAAATAACATCGTACACCTCTCTCGCTGCAATCTTTCTATTATCTTCAAACCGTGCGCGTTTCTGACTTGAGCATGCTGGATTTCCATCGGCGGTGTCTGTGCCATTAAGCCAGTGATGGTCGTAATCGAGAGAGTTTCTGACTCGTTGCACCGATAACTTGAAATCATATTTACTTTTTGAGCTTTTATACTATCAATTTCGCGGTACTGAAGGTCGTTGAATAGAAAGTCACAGTGAGGCATAACTTTAGAGAATAGCTCTAGCCAGAATAGGAAATTGGGATCTGTTGGAATGTTGAAGTTTTCTCATAAAAAATAAAATGTCATGTATCATATCTTGTACATATTTTTGGAATACAACATTGAGGTTATGTGTTGGTAATTCATATTAATTTTGTCAAGTGGTTTATTTTCATTTGTTTTATTCTTTGGACATTTTTGAATTGCTATGTGTGTGTGTGTGTGTGTGTGTGTGTGTGTGTGTAAGTCAGTTGTAGTCAACAGCTCGTAATAAATGGATGTGTCATGAAGCTGGTGTTTCAATGGTATAAATTTTGTCCTAAACGCGGTGTAAGCGAGCAGAAATGAAGATATTTTCAACAGGTTATGGGCCCAGAGCTCCAGAGCGCCAAAACGCCGCAGTAAATTTCGGTCAATATAAGTGGAAATGGAGCAACGAGAATTAACGTCGGACGAAGCAAGTTGTGACATTATTGACGGTAAAAATGGCGACCTCGTGGACCGGTGAAGAAACACTGAATAAGAATGTGGCCAAGCTTACAGTGGAGAACTATTTTTCGTGAGCATTAAAGGTGAAACAAGAGCTGTTGTTGAAAGATGTACGGGAATCAGTAATAGGGTATGAGGATACGCCAGGTTGTCAACTGCCTCAGACAGAAACGAGACGACGAGCGCGAAACAATGTGATCGCGTTAGCGGTTATTTTCAAATAGATAGATAGATAACTCTTTATTGCCACCCTAGTTTGCACCATCGGTTACAGACAATAAAGAGCATAAAATACACATGACCCCAAAAACCAAACAAAACAATATAAACCAAACAAAGCAAAACAATATAAACTAACATACTATTATATATAATATAAAGCTCTAACTACTACACTAAAACTATTAACTAAGAACCCAAAAGAAAAACCGGACAAAATAATATACAGTTACTATCTACTCTACTTATTTAGTGGTGTCAATGTCGGCGGAATCCAGCCCAACACTGCACCAACTTGTCTAAAACTATTGAGATGCCTCTGGTATGCGAGGAACTCCTCCGCATGTAAGGGCATCCCCTATCTACTCTCTACAGCTAACTAAACAAAAAAATAAAATAAAAAACCTCGGCTGCATGCGGCATTCCCTGTGAGGAGAGAGCCATCCCACCCTGGCCGCTCAGCCACTCCTCCCGGGTTAGATATTACCCCCACCTATAACTCGTACTTCTCTCCTCATCTTACGTGGCGAATCGTAGAGGCGGTTTCCGGTCCATCATACGATCCGTCACGTATTTATCTACTGCTCCGCCTATAATCGTGTCGTCTTACTGCCGCCATCTTGATTCACTTGTTATTCTGTGAGGGGACATGTTTCCTCTTTCACCTAGGGATGGGACTGTACCATCCCACCCGTCTGTCTCTTATACCCCTCCCCCCTTCCATCCCCAATCTTCCCCTCTTACTCTTCCTAGCCTCTGTCCATCTCTCTTATAATACTTATTCGCTAACTACTAACTACTTTCCACTATACCGTATAGTTAATATTTATACACTATATACAAACGCACTTGTTGACAATTTCCAGTTCCTTGCTCATCGCTTTTCTTTCTTATTCTTGCGTCTCTTAGACTAAAACTACTTGCTAATTGTATTTTTTTAAAAATAGTTTAACTTACATATTAAACCTCGGAATTGCCACAAAACAAATCTGTCTTTTTCTTGTTTCCTCACATCACTTATCAGTCCTTTCCATCTCTAAACAGTCCAACAGTTCCTTTTCCTCACGACCACTCATTACTTATTAATTTTTTTTTTTAAGCCAGAGTTTAAAATTATCTACTATTATGTTATCCAAACACCTTTTCTTGTCCACTAACCCTATCATTCATATTCTATCACTGTTTACAAATGTATTTGTTGACAATTCTATAGCTCCTACGAGTCTTACACTAAAACTAAAAAAACTACTCTCTAATTTTTTTAAAAAACTTAAATCTTAGACCATCGAATTGCCAACAATCAAACCTGGCTTTCCCTTATTCCTTCTCTTTCTTCCGCTTATTTCCGTTTCTAAACAGTCCAACAGTTCCTCTTACTCACATCCCTCGTTGCTTTATTATTCTTTTTTATTCTTTTTCTTTTTTTTTCTAACATTAACTACCACCTCCGTTCTCTCACACATGCAATCCTTTCCAAATATATACAAATCTTCTTTTCATCATACAATCAGATTGTACTTCAAACTCCTCTTATTGTCTTCAATTTTTATATAACCTAGCAGTTTCGTCTACCTCCTTCCTCTCCTTCCTCTGTAACCCTCTTTTACCCCTTATTCTCTTAATTTCTTTATAAATCTCATTCTAACCATATTTAAATATTTCGAAATATTTGTTCCTCTTCCCCATTCTCTGGCCAGCCAAACCGTCATCTTTTCAATTTTTTCTACTTTTTCTATCTCTTTTTTACTCAACACTTTCTTTTTCAACTCTTCTAACTCCCTACATTCGATGAATATATGTAGGTCCGACCATTTTTCTCCACACAGAATACATCTACCTGCATTTTCTGTACCTATCCAGCCTCTGTTTGTAGGAGTCCCAAAAATCCACCAGTATAGACCTCTCTTGCCCTTCCGGTCCTCCACTTCGATTTTCGGGTTCATGATTTCTAACAATTTATTAAATACTGATAGTGAGGCTCTTTCTCTACATTCCATTATTAAACTCTGACTCTCTATATCGGCAACTCTCCTTATAACCCTTCTCCATACCCATTCTTTCTTTTCTCTCCACCTCTCACATCCTATATCTCCTAACCCCAGTTTTCGTAATTTATTTTTGCACTTATTTACCCAATACCTCTCGTTCTCCATATTTTTCTGGAACCTATATGTGTCTTGTACTAAATCCCCTCCCTTCCCTTCTTCCAACCTCATCCAATACTGCATCACCCTCTTGGCTATAGTAGTGTCTATCGATTCTTTACATACTAATCTAGCCCCCACATTTGCAGTACAGTTTGGGACTCCCATAATAATCTTGCTAAATTTCGCCACCACCTGGTTTAGTTCTTTTCTATTTTCCTCTAATCCCCATATTTCTACCCCATATAACATTTTTCCTTTGACCATTGAATGGAACACCAATCTCTGTATTTTGTACTTTATATCCGGAAATTTATTCTCTAATATCCCCACTACTGCCAGTGCTCCCCTCCCTTTATATCTGGCTCTTCTAATCTGATTTTCCCACGTGCCGTTACTACTAATTATAACTCCTAAATACTCCATTTTTTTCTGGTCTGATTTCTTGCTGCTCGACTGTCCAGAATTTCTTTTCTTTTTTGGCTTTCCTCTTCCTACATATCATTATCTGCGTCTTCCGTACATTTATCTTGAGTGCCCATCTTCTAGTATATTCCACTATCTCATTTAGTCCTTCCTGCAACCCCTTTGCTGTTAATGCCAAGATCAATAAATCGTCTGCAAATAGCAGCCCCGGTATCTCCCTCTTCCCAATCCAAGGGCATTGCCATCTCTCGCCTCCATGTCTATCCAATATATTATTTATAAACAGTAGAAATAATATGGGTGATAGCTTACAACCCTGCCTCACACCTCTTTTCGATTCCATACACTTACTCAACCCACCCCCTTTTAGTTTAATCATCACCAATACTTTCTCATATATTCCTTCTATTGCCATCCTCATTTTTACCGATAACCCAACCTCTCTTAATCTAGTAAATAACGCCTCTCTATTCACTGTATCGAAGGCTTTCTCTAAATCTACTGCTGCTACATATAATCTCTTCCCTGCTATTTTCACATACTTCGTAATTAAAGTATCCAAAATCCATATATTATCCACAGTATTTTTCTCTTTACGAAATCCATTTTGATAGTCCGAAATCCTTCCAAATTTCTCTGCCCAATTTATAATCCTATTAGCTAAAATTCCTGTATATACCTTCGACAGCGAGTCCAGGAGTGTTATTCCTCTATAGTTGTTTGGATCACATCGACTTCCTTTGTTCTTATATATAGGACAAAGTACTCCTTTTCTCCACTCGCTAGGGAATTTATTCGTTTCCCATATCTTGTTAAAAAACTTCACCATCACTTTCAACATTACTTCATTTGCTCCTACTTCCTTCCATATCCTGTTAGTAATACCATTTGCCCCACCCGCAGTTTTGGTTTTTACTTTACTTAACACCCTAATTATTTCCTGACTTGTTATCTCCTCATCTAGTAACTGTACTCCTGTTTGTACTTCCTTTACAATATACGTCTTTTCCATACCCTCCTGGCCTTCTCCCCTCCCACCCAAAAGCTCTGCAAAATATCCTATCCACTCATTTTCTGTTATCATTGTTCCTCCCCCTGTCGATCTAGTTCTCTTTATCTTATTTATAGTTTCCCAAACCCTATCAAATCTTTTCTCTTTGCAATACCTGTTTACTCTCTCAGCTTCCGCCTCTTTCCAGCACTTTTTTTTCTCATTTAGTAACATCTTGTAATCTCTTCTTACTTTACAATATTCCTCTCTTTTCCCTTGTTCCCCTCCTTTCTTGAAGTCCGCTAGAGCTGTCATTACAACCATTCGTTTCCTCTTACACTCTTCATCAAACCACCCCTCGCCTATGTTTCTGTCTATCTCTTCCCTTATTCTCACTTTCTTACCCACCTTCCATACTGGGCGTTCTATTAGTTTTAAAACTTCATCCACATCCCCTCCTTCCAACATCCTTTCGCTTTCAATCCTTATACTCTCTTCACTCTCTTTTAACTCTGTTCTCAATCTCTCGATCGTGGTATCATTCCAAATATACTTCCATCCCTCCTTATACCTATCTCTTTTTCCTACCCTTCTCTTCACTCCATCATACTCCCCCCTTAATTTTATCTTGATGGGCATATGTTCTGTTATCACACGTTCTGTCACCTCAAAACTTATTATCTTCTTTAGAGCTATTTCCGTGCTAACTCCTATATCTACTACACTCCCGCCCTTCGATGAGATGAATGTCAGCTCACCATTACTATCTCCCTTCATCCATCCATTTAAAATATATAATTTTTCTATAGCACATAACTCTAATAATCTTACCCCATAGCTATTTATATCTTTGTCTTTACTATTTCTTCTGTACTCACTCACTTCCTTATCCTCTCTCCCATAATCGGGTACCCTATTACTCACTCTTGCATTCCAATCCCCTAACAATATCATTCCATCTTCCACATATAATCCTTTCATTTTGTTTATTTCTTCAATCAGTTCTTCAAAAAATGTTTTATTAGCATAAGTTGAGTCTTTAGGATGGTTGTATAATAGAGCCAGGCAAATTGCCTCCTTCGCATCATTTCCCATTTTAATTCTCAGCCATACCACCCCTTCTACCTCATTCTGTATTCTCTCTACTCTCTCTACTAACTCATTTTTTATTAAAACTGTTATCCCACCCGGATTTCTTCCCATTCTCCCCCTTTTTTCTTTTATCACGTTGACTACTCTATACCCATCCCATTCGATTTCTATCCCTTTTCCTAACCACGTCTCTACTAGGGCAATAATCGCATACTCCTTTACTGTTTTCTCCAATTCTTTATTCCCTATTTTCCCCATCAACCCCTCAATATTCCACAACCCTATCGCCATCTCTAGTTATTTATTCCCTCCCACTCTTTGCCCCTGTGCTTCTCCATTTCCACCTCTACTCCTTGTCACTCTTCCCTGTGAGTCCTCTCCAGATCTTTCCTCGTTCTCTTTTCTCCCGTCATCCTTCTCTTTCTCTATACCTACGCCTTTTTTCTTTCCCCAGAGATCTTTCAAACTTAATGATCTTTCCTTATTTAGCGCCTGTCTTTTTCCATTTTATTTTCAGTGTTCCTTTTACTCGGAGAGGATGCATTCTTACCCTGCCTACTGTTACCTTCATTCACAATTTTCACTGTACTCCTCACCAGTTGTGGCACATTACTTGCTTCCTCCATCTCTGTGTTGTGATGACTCTTCAAGGACTCTCCATTTCCGCCCACCTGGTTGCTGGCACTGCTGTTCAGCACATCCCTGCTTCCCGCACCTGATGTGATGTGGACTTCGCTCACTTCCGTAATATCACTCCTTTCTACGTCACTGACCTTCCTTGCTACTTCCACTGTTGCCAAGGACACGTTCTGCTGCTGTTGGTGATCTTCATCAAGCTTTTTCAGCCTTCCCGCCCCCCACACTCGATTCCACCTTCCGTTTCCAACCACCAGCTGCTGCCCTCTAATATATGCCTTAAGACCTTGTTTTCTTGCCTCTCTTAAATGTTTATTCAGGATTCTGTTCTTCTCTATGGCTTCCCTGTCCATCTCCCGTTTTATCCACACTTTCTCTCCTTTCAGATTACTCGAATTTCTTATTACAATGTCCGCCATCAGTGTCGATAGTAATTTCACTCTAATTGGTCTCTTTCCTTTCACTCTCCCCACACGCTGTACATCGTCAATATCAACTTCACTGAAGTTGATCTTCATCCTGTTCTGGATAACTTCTACCACTTTGTACACTAGTTCGACTTTAGACTCTCTTTCTTCTTCTTGGACACCGTATATGAAGATATTTTTTCTTACGTTGTCTTGTAAACTCTTCTCGACTGCTCTCTTCGTTTCTCTCAGGTCCCACTCCAGGCTTCTTACCTTCTGCTTCAATAGGTCTAATTCATCTTTATTACACCCTTCCTCTTCCACAAACTTCTTTACATCTTCTTTGACACTCAATTTTAGGTCCATAAATTCCCTGGATAACTCTCGGAACATTTCTTTTATTTGCTCCGTCTGACAAGCCTCTCTTATCATCTCTCTAATCGCCTCGTTCTCTTCCCAACCAATGGAACCTACTGGACCTGGGCCGGGATTAATCTCTACTCCTCCTATTATCAGCAACACCATCACCACCGCCGCCACCAGTAACGTAGCCACCATCTTCCTTTTTTCACCCTTTAACTCCATTCTTGTTTCCATTCTGCTTCCCTTTTTACAGTTCCATCTGCCGATCGCTATCCTATATTGTGTCAACGTGATACCCATTGCTCCGCGCTCCACTCAGCACATCCGCTCAGCTCACTGTCTCACAGACGACTGGGTTATTTTCAAATATGTCGGAGAAGATTTTGAAAGTGACATTGCAGATATTGAATCAGCGAAAAGGGCATGAGAAAAACTGGACGAGTTGTGCAATGACGGAGGGCTAGTGAATGGTGCTATGACCTTGAAACAGTTAACTCATTTTGTGAAGCCGAAGGACATGAGTGTTCAAGAATACTTCGCAAAAATAAATCAACTTTGGAGGAGAACTAGTAAAGCCGGATACGAATTCACAGATCAACAAGTTGCAGGAATGATCATCGGAAATCTTACAGAGGAATATGCAGCTTGTATACCTTCCTTGGAAGCTGATTTGGCGAAAGTGACCATCTCGAAGGTGAAGGCGAGATTACTCACGGAGGAAAGCAGAAGGAAACTTCAGCAAAATGGAGGAAAGGCTTATGACACTGGAAAACGTGAGGAGGATGAAGCTCAAGCCATGGTTGTTCAACAGAAGCGAGATATCAAGAAAGAAGACGTGGGACGAGGAAAATATAGTTGCTACAATTGCGGTAAACAGGGACATGTATCTAAATATTGTCGCAGTACCCAAAAGTGCTTCAATTGTGGTAAGTCAGGACATTATTCAAAAGTATGTCCAACAATGAAGAGTGACGAACCATCGTAGGAGAGTAAAGCAGTGAACGCGAGTGGAAAACTGGTAAGCTCAGAAATTATACATGTAGTAGATAAGGCGATGAGCATGGTCGTTTCTGTGGGAGCTGAGAAAATTAAAGATTGGTTGTTCGATTCAGGTGCGTCCCATCATATGTGTCCAACAAAGGAGATGTTTACAGACATGTTAACAAATGTAACCGGGAATGTAGAAATAGGAGATAACAGTAAGCTGGATATTAAAGGTATAGGTAAGGTAAAAGTAAAAATGTCCACAGGATGGGACAATTACATTTCCAGACGTGTTATATGTACCAAACTTAGGAGCAAATTTAATATCAGTTGGCAAGTTAACCAGAAAAGGTTTCAAAGTGGGATTTGCAGGTGAGAAAGCAGTGGTTGTAGGTAAGAATGGATATGAAACATTGTTTGTTGCAAACAGGAGGAATGATGTGTATGTAGTACAAATAGAGGGGAGAAATTATATTGTAGCTGTGAGTGACTGTGATCAAATGATAGATCAAGAATGTAATAACAATGTAGTATTTAAAAGTGTTGGGCAGGTTAGGTTGTGGCATGAGAGATACGGACATGCACATTCTGAAGCCTTGTTTAAATTGCCTATGTTAGAATTGGAAAGGAGTAATGACATTAATACTTGTTCTGTATGCATTCAGGGGAAACTAACTAACAAGGAAGTACCTAAGTCTTGTGAGCGTAAGGTAGAAAAAACACTTGATGTTGTGCACACTGATGTAATTGGAAAAATTAGTCCACCATCACTTGGGAAAGCTCAATATGTTGTAACCATGATTGATGAATACTCCAGATTTAATGTGGCTGTATGTATGAAAAATAAGGATGAAGTATTAGAGGTGTTTAATAGGTATCAGGCAAATGCAGAAAAGTTACATGGTGTAGGAATTAAGGTGGTGCAATCTGACAATGGTACCGAGTATACATGTAGCGGGTTTGAAGCACAATTGCAAAAATGTGGTATTACTCATAGGAGGTCAGTACCGTACACTCCACAACAAAATGGATTAGCAGAGAGGCAGAATAGAACGATGTTTGATACTGTTAGATGTCTATTGATCCAGTCAGGGTTACCAAAGGAATTCTGGGGAGAAGCGGTAATGACAGCAGTGTACTTGAGAAATAGGTGCCCATCCTCAGCAATAAATTTTCAGATACCGTATGAACTGTGGTTCAATAGGAAGTTGGATCAGGAAGAAATAGGTAGATTGAAAGTATTTGGATGTCAGGCATGGGCTGTGAGAGCAGACAGCAGGAAGTTAGATCCCAGAGCAGAGCCATGCGTTATGATAGGGTACGAGGCAGGTACTAAAGATGGATATAGGTTATGGAGTCTTGAAAGGGAAAGAGTAATAGTGAGGAGAGGTGTCGTATTTGAGGAGCAGATATTTCCCTTTAAGGTGAAAAGTCCTGGAATTCATATCAAGGAAAAGATAAATGTACCAAAGGCAGAGGGTAGTGAAACATACTTTGACATACTGTGCACTGAAGATCCAGAGATAAAATTAGGGACTGAGTTAGACACAGAGGACGGAGAGGAAACATTGGCTGTTGAGCCAACGACCGGAGAGGAACAACTAGAGGTTGAGTCTATAGCAATACAAGAGCCAGGTAATAGTCTGAGAAGGTCAATAAGACAGAGGAAAGGTAAGACTTGTGCAGATTGTAAGGCAGTGATGGAAGTTAGGCATGCAAATATAGGAGAACCTAGAACAGTTGAGGAGGCTATGTCAAGCCAAGAGTCTGGTAACTGGATGGAGCAAGTGATAAAATTATAAAATTTATATGTATTGAATAGGTGAAAAAAACAAACCTTTTAACATCCTACAACTGGATGGAGGCCATGAAAGTGGAGATCAATGAGATGAGAAAGAAGGATGTTTGGGAAATTGTAAAAAGACCAGAAAATGTCAAGATAATTAGTTCTAAGTGGGTGTTTTCATTGAAATATGACAGTGAGGGTAACATTCAGAAATATAAAGCCAGGTTGGTTGCCCAAGGTTTTAAGAGGCAGATGAACCTTAGTTTTGATGAAACATTTAGTCCTGTTATAAAGAGGAAAACAATGAGACTGTTAATAGGTATTGCAGTACGTAGAGGCTGGACTGTAGAACATCTAGATGTAACTAGTGCTTACTTAAATAGTGAAATCAGTTGTGCTGTATACATGGAGCAACCGGAATTGTTTGTAGAAAAGGATGTCTAAAACTATGTATGTAAATTGAAGAAAAGCATCTATGGACTACCTAATTCGAGTAAAGACTGGAATGCTTGTGTTGATGCTATAATTAGAAGACTAGATTTTAAGAGATGTATCAAAGAACCGTGTGTGTATGTAAAGGAGTGTTGTATTATGGGCTTGTATGTTGATGACATTATTGCAATAGGTGACAAAGAGGTTGTTAAGTTGGTTAAAATAAGGTTGGCAGATGAGTTAGAGATTAAAGATCTAGGGAAAGCTACAAACTTATTGTCAATACAAATAGAACAGACAAAAGAAGGGGTTATGTTGAGTCAAAGTTTATACATTGACAAATTACTTGCTGATTTTTCCATGAGGGACTGTAAACCGAGTAAAGACTGTTTTACCAAGTGGGTATTCAGCAGCTGAAAATGATGAGCAGGAATTTGATTGTACCATTTATCGCAGTGCGGTAGGAAGTTTGCTATATTTGTCAAATAATACTAGACATGACATTGCATTTGCGGTAAGTAAAGTTAGTCAGAATTGTCAAAAACCTAAGATTAAAGATTGGAAAGAAGTGAAGCATATCATGAGATATTTATGTGGTACTAGAGATTTAAAGTTGTGTTTCAAAAATTGTGAGGAGTCAGTACAAGTGTTCTGTGATGCAGATTGGGCAGGAGATACTAATTCTAGAAGATCAGTGAGTGGTTATGTAACTACTGTGGCAGGGGGAGCAGTATCATGGTATATTAAGAAACAGAGTTGTATTGCTAGATCTACCATGGATGCTGAATACCTACATGGCAATGGCAGAGGTATCTCGAGAAGTAACTTGGATGAAAGATTTCCTATCAGAGCTAGGGCTGGAAAGCTTTATGGATATACCTTGTAAAGTTTTTGCTGACAATGCATCAGCAATTAAATTGAGTAAAAATGATTTTGTGAGTGAGAGGTCAAAACATATTGACATCATGTACCATGTATGTAGAGAACTAGTAGAAAAGGGGTTAATTGAGTTTGTATATGTAGCATCAGAGAGAAATGCTGCAGACTTGTTCACAAAGAATTTATCAAGCAACAAGCTTAAGAGTTTGTATAAGCTTATAGGTTTGCGATGAGAGGACAATTGATTGAGGTGTTGTATTTTATTTATTTTTTTGAGAAAAGGGGGGAGTGTTGGAATGTTGAAGTTTTCTCATAAAAAATAAAATGTCATGTATCATATCTTGTACATATTTTTGGAATACAACGTTGAGGTTATGTGTTGGTAATTCATATTAATTTAGTCAAGTGGTTTATCTTCATTTGCTTTATTCTTTGGACGTTTTTGAATTGCTATGTGTGTGTGTGTGTGTGTGTGTGTAAGTCAGTTGTAGTCAACAGCTCGTAATAAATGGATGTGTCATGAAGCTGGTGTTTCAATGGTATAAGTTTTGTCCTAAACGCGGTGTAAGCGAGCAGAAATGAAGATATTTTCAGCAGTATCCTTCAGTAGATTCCTTAAGCCTACGGCTTTTCTCACTGTCGAATAGTCATTATTGTTATCGGCGATCTTCTCGAGACACTCAGATATTTCATTTCTGTACATAAAACCGTACTTACACATCGTGCCTTTAAGTTCCACCTTGTGGCGGCATTTCTTGGGATGCGCCATTTTACCACTTCGTCCAAAACAGCAGTTCGTTTCGCAGATTTTGAAAAAAATGATGAAAACCCTTCTAAATTACTAAAAAAGATCCTGACCTGCTTATTCTGAGTAGCACATCGCTCAACAATTAAAAATTGATGCGCGTAGCAGTGCAAAAAAAAAATGAGCGTTTTTGTAAACGACCTTGACCCTTGCTTGAACGCCAGTCTGCCTTCCACTCATTACTGAATGGCCGTCGTACGTCTGCGCAATGACTTTGTCCGGAGTTTGGTCCAGCTTAATTTTTTCCAACTCCTCGAATACTGCAGAGGTAATGCCTTCTGCTGAGTGATTAACAGGCAACACAAAACTTATGAATCTTTCATTTATTTTGCTAGCCAGCTCGTACCGTACAACAAAAACGAGTTGAGATAAGGTGGAACAATCGGTGGTTTCATCAACTTGAATTGCCACAAAGTTTGTCTGAGAGATTTCTTCCGAAATCATTTGATAGCACACGGCATAGATTGAATTCAGAAGCTCGTTCTTTATGGTATTAGATAATCCAATAAATATTCTGTTATTTGCTCTTTCGATATGTTCTTTCAGTGTGCTGTCTAGCTCTGATATTAAATTGACTAAACCTCGGAAAATGCCTGGGTTATCAGACGTGTATGTCTCATCGTGACCCCTGAGCGCTAGTTCAAACTTCCCACAGAACTTAATAGCATCAATTAAATTACTAAGAATGTATCGATTCTTCGAAACCTGTTCATTTGATTGTTTATTTTTAAGTCTGTATGCACTGTCTAATTGGCATCGAATATCAACTCTACCAAGCATATCAAATTCAATACCAGCGTTTATATGTTTCTCGCTCATTTTATGCTTTTTCACTTTTTCACCTAGGTGTTTTATGTCTGATACCCCGATTGATATCCAAGGAGCGTCAACGACATTCATTGATAAACAAGAGTAACAGAAGAACGCATTCCTTATCTCACATCCGCACAGCCAGTCAGCCTGCTTATAAAGTGACGGACTGAATTTCCTAGTATATGCATTTTTGTTCTTATAACTCATCTGTTCTTTGCAGCAGGCCCTAATTTCTTTAATTCTATCCTACGTTCAAAACTTAAATTCCCGTCACTACTTACAATAATATTTACAGAATTCATCTTCCTTGTCTTCCTAAATTAAGACTGTAACATTTAGTTTTCAAATGGGCAGATAAGTACTAAACACACGAATGAAGATATTAACACGACACTTAAAAGTGAAGGTAGAATTTACAATGTTATTTAAACTATTATGGTGCCGTATTTTTATCTACTGAACACTTGCACAGCAACAATACACTACAATGGCATTTAAACACACACATATTAGCCGGCTAACAGCTACTGCAATCACGGTTACTATGACACTCAACTGTTTCACTGATCACAAACGACATTGACATTCACAAGAACAAATAAACAATGCACGCCCGAGTTCCTTTCGGGTTCCTCAAATCTCAAAGCAATGTGACCAACGTACAAATAGTGCCGTCACCTTATGATTAGATTTTAAATAGTTTTTTAGCTTATTTTAGGACTGAATTGTTTAAATAGTCAGTCTAATTGAATCCATTGTTTTGTAAACAGTTTTAGAATTAACCTCTAACAACAGTTAACGTAAGACGTGTGGGAAAAGGCCTAAGTACATTGTAAAGTGGTTGGCGACGTTGCTACGGGCTCTGCCGGACAGACCAAATATCAAATGCTCTAAGCCTGCTCACTTCCTTCCCCTGACAAGCCAATATCGTCTTCCAAGGCTCTTCCCGCACCCCTCACTCTTGCTAAACTCTAGGAACTTACTTTTTTTTTTTTTTTTTTTTTTTTTTACTGGGGGCTCCCCTGCCAGCACCCGGCCGCCTAATGTCTAAAGAGAATAAAGAGAAAACATCGTGCTTGCTGAACGGGTTGCACGGTCAGACAGCCTTTGCCATGTCTTTGAAAATAAAAAAAGCGAAACGTTTACAGCCAAAACAATAAAGATAACATTGAATAACTGAATAACACAGTACCATAAGTTAGACTTTGCTACATTTGTCCATCTCCTTATATAATCAGCTATGGAGTGAAATTATGTTACGTGTTTTAGTAAAGGCAGCGGGGCGGCGCACAAAAGCCCTTCATGCATGAATCGCCACTGGTATTATAATGTCTGGTTTATGGTCCAGTTGATTTAACGTAACTAGGATAAAAATGCTCCGTGTATGAGCTGCAGAGGTGTTGTTAGAGATGATGCACATAGACCCTAATGTTTTGTTCTATATGTCTCATGAAGCCACATTTCATGTCAACGACAACGTGAATAAATTTATCATGCCACTTATGTTCAGGTGCATAATTCTCATTCCTGCAGTATTGACGTCCGAAACGGGGGAGGAGCTTACGGTCAGCTGTTTCCAATATGGCGGCGAGATAGTGACGGGAAGTAAACATGACAGTGATCGGGTGTGCGTCTGTAGGATTTATCAAGTATTCAAAATGTCTTTGGTGTCGTATGCGCAACTGTTGAGAGTTGTCGGAGATTTCACGCGTCCATTGGTGGAAGGGAAAGAAATATTCAAGCGTAATTACTTGATATGTGTAGGTAAAAAGTTTGAAACCGAAGATGAAACTGGTGTTGTAGCGTTGTGTTTACAATCACCCCACATCGATTGAACAAGGGGGTGAAAATGTGAAGTGCAACTGTATATGTAAAGCGGGTTTGTCAGAGAAATGTTACCGTTGACACGCTGATTCACCTTAACAGTTAAGCTACAGTAATTTTCCACTATTAGAGGTTATGGAGTAATTTCTTGTTGATTTGGTCCATGCCAAGCCTTAGCCAGGTGACGGGGGAGTTACCTGTTTTGTAAACTGTAATCTTGGGGAAGAAAGAAAATAATACTTCTACTAAGTAAATGTTGTAAAGCAAATAAATCCTAGGCTTTATACAGGCTTGTGCTGGAACAGCCCACATAAACTTAATGTTCTTCCATTTTTACCATCAGCACAAAATTTAGAACTTAGAACCGACAATAATAAGTATAAAAATTATAACTACCTACAGAATATGCAGACTAAAGTTGGAAAATTTAAGAGTACTATAACCTCTACAGTCACAGCTGTTTGGGGTTGAAGAATACTTGGTTTGTCCAATTCTACCAAATAATTAGGTTATGGCTTCTAATTTAAGATGACCGGGCGAGTTGGCCATGCGGTTAGGATCGTGAAGCTGTGAGCTCGCATCCGGGAGATAGTGGGTTCGAACCCCACTGTCGGCAGTCCTGAAGGTGGTTTTCCGTGGTTTCCCATTTTCACACCAGGCAAATGCTGGGGCTGTACTTAATTAAGACCACGGCCGCTTCCTTCCCATTCCTAGACCTTTCCTTTCCCATCGTCGCCATAAGACTTATCTGTGTCGGTGTGATGTAAAACAAATAGCAAAAAAAGTTAATTTATGATGGAAAAATACTACATATTTTCTTTCATTGTTAGAAGTATTTTATAGGCAATTTAAATACAGCGCTTAATTACTACCAGTTAAAGATATTACTCACATGTCGATAGTTAATTTACTGTCTGCTGTTACACATATGAAGAAGTTTACAAAGAGTGGATTACATTCTATGTGCGGCACAGAAGTATTAGGCTACAAGTTTATCAGTATTTTTGATGTAGCTAAATCTTTGTGAATACAAATTAGAGACAATAAGTATCAATGAGTACAATAAACAGTACCGATACCTACGCTGTGGAAAGAAGTCGTCTTTACAAGAATGCAGACTGCACACTGTCATATATCGCGTAACGCGTTTTCCTCTCTGAACTTTTTGTACAGGAAAGTAGTGAACAGATTTCGCATCCGTTTTATACGATTTGCAACCGTATACAGAGCAGTAGCTCCTCAAATTTGACAATTTTCTTTCTGTTTCCATCACGACGTCAATGCTTCGCCATGTAAATAAATCTCACCAGTCACTATGTTGCAGCTTCAACATTCTACCGCGTGGCTGCGCCATCCAACTTTTCTGACGTCAATAGTCGATTAATTTGTTGAAGTCTTGAGCAGTGTTTACAATGCCTGTAGTGATATTTATCTTGTGAAGCAGGGGCGGTTTCTCCATAAGGTTGCAGGTTTGCGTTACCCCCATTCAATTTTTATGTTTATTTTAGGTAAACTTTTATCATTTGGATTACTCAACTACTGTATTTTTATTCAGCAAGACAAACCTTTCAAGAGCTTGAAAGAGCAAATATTGACTGCAGGGTACTTACCAAGCCGCTACTCTTAGATGTTCACTGCAGGAGTCGAAAAGTTTGCAGCGAGAAGTCAACCTGAGGTAGGATGAAACTTGGGCTGCTCGAGGGGTGCGCGGGGCTGCTAGAAGTGTGCTTTTAGGCTGCTAGAGGGGTGCGCGGGGAAAGGAAAAGATAGGCGTGGCTTCTTATACATTGCTTAAATGGAGGTTTATCAACCTGGCTCCTCCTACCACGGCCGACTGGATCCCTCGCTGCGCTAAGAAGCTACCTAGAGCGACGCATCAAATCGGCCGTGCTCCTACGTAACCAACTACTAGCGAAGTCGCTAGAGACCGTTGCTGCTCAATGTGAGATTCTGTTATAGAACAGGAGTGTCATCTACCGACACCAGATGGAAGTTCATCTGCTGGATCACGGCCTGTTGGATCCCTTGCTGCGCTCGGTAAGGAGCTAGTTGGAGCTATTCGTCTTGGCTAGAGCGACGCATCAAGTTGGCCGTGACTGGATATATAACTAATGTCTCTAAATTTGATAATAAAATCCGCCATTTCTTTCAATATAGTCGTGAGTAGAGATGGTCACTATCGACTAAAAACCACTATCGACTAGTCGGGCGATAGTCCCTTCAAACTATCGACAGAATAGTCGAATGTTTTCAGTCGAACAAAAGTATTCATTACTTCCTGTTGAGAAGACTGAACAGTCGAATGATTTCAGTCGAAAGAAAGTTCATATAACGCAAGTAGTCAGTCCATGAAAAACATTCGAATGTTTCCAGTCGAAACTCTCCGTATCAAAAGTGGAGAATCGTACTTTTACGAATTTGACTGATTTTAACGCAATTTACCAATAAATCGAAATAACGTGTATAGACACCCATTAGAACAAAATTAATGTTATATTGAGTGACTTACAAATGTATTCAAAGGGACCCACGTTCGCAGCCGAGGAGTCACACCAATCCACATTAGGAATAAGAAGCTGCGCCACCTGGATATCCCAGGTCCGTATTCCATTCACTGAAAGCGGATACCGTATCCTTAATGCAGTTTTCCATGGGGTTTTCTACATTCATTCCTAGCAAATGCCACAATAGTACTGTACCTTGGGCGCATACCCCAATCCTAGACTTATATAATCACGCTATCGAGGAATTCACAGTTGGCAGGTTAAAATCCGATTTACGCACTCGTCCGGACGCGGCGCTAATAAATAGGGAGATGCCCTTAATACGAATCAGCATCATAGTAATGGTCTTTCTTGGTGCTAAATGGACAGTGAAACGTAGAAAGACGACAATGAGGCTCTATTCCCGAACAGTACTAACAATAATAATATGTAAAATTTGTTGCTGTAGTACACAATCAAGATATATATGAGATGGTGGTGGTGGTGGTGATTATTGTTTTAAGAGGAAGTACAACCAGGCAACTATCCTCTATATAACACTAATCAGAGGGAAAAATAGAAGGGATCCGACACTTCGAAAAATGAAGATATCGGTCAAAGAAAGACAAGGGCCACGAAGGGCGTGAAAATGAAAGACTCCCTAGCCCTCGCAAACCTAATAGCGTCGGGCCGGGAAAGAACAAGAGTTGACCAAGGGAGGTCGGATAGGATAGATGAAAGTGAGGAGCCTGGCACAAGTAAGTGGAAGCAATGCCAGGACTCAGCTGAGGACCCCGTGGTCGCCAACCCACGCTCCAAAGTTCAGAGCCCCTGAGGCCCCTTTAAGTCGCCTCTTACGACAGGCAGGCGATACCGTGGGTGTTATTCTACTGCCCCCACCCACAGGGGGAATTTATATGAGACTAGCCAAACACACTACTACTGTATTTTCTAGATTATTATTATTATAGTTATGCAGATTATTTTATAGTTATGCCTTATTTATGAATAACGTAATTAATATAAACAAATATGCAACGAAATAAAGAGCACATAAACAACAAGAGAAAATCACCACATTAAGTATGTACCTATAAAGTTAACATATTATACATTACATATCCGAAATGATCATAAACCGATAGTTCCATTCGCTTCCGCGTCGCTGTGACGGGAGTAACACTGAATTCAATCGACTTGTTTTGTGCTGACTGGACAGTGAAACGTGGAGAGATCCGTGACGGCTGACGGGAATGCGACTGAATTCAGTCGACTTGTTTTGTGCTGACTGGAGAGCAAAGCGTGGAGAGATCCGTGACGGGGACTGCGACTGAATTCAGTCGACTTGTTTTTTAAAGTAGTCGACTGTTACTATAGTTTAAACTATCGACTAGTTCGATAGTTATCAGTCGATAGTGCCCATCTCTAGTCGTGAACTTTGTTATGTGCGTACAAGCTAAGTAGATTATTGATTTCATTGTGTAAACATTCGTGTCACCATGTGTGTTTTTATTATTGTGCGTTTTTATCAGTTAGTGGTATTTTGCCAGATCATGAATTCGGTGCAGTCTTTAATGTCTGGGCCGTTTCCGCAACGGACTGCTGAGGAACAATCCGAGGTGAAACGAATGGGAAGGCCCACGCGACGTTTAATTTCGAAACCAGATACGTTACAAAAGGATATTTTTTTCAATACCGGAATTAGGCTACCTCAAAGTGTTTCATTTCAGTATGGTAAAAGAGTTTTTAAATGAAAAAATGTTAATGCGTTATAGTAATATTCCTGAAAATATAAATATAAAATGTTTGTTTTATTTTTAATAATAAAAAGGTATTGTTGATGTGTCTAGATTTGAAAATTAGCCTGTAATCATATTATATCATTGGTAAAAACTGTGCACCACTGAACTTTTAAACCACCAGCCACCACTGTTGTGAAGTAAGGCCAAACTCATGATCTGGTTTCTTACCTATAGCCTATTGTTTAGTATTACTATTTGTAATTGCTTGGTGCACACTTTGAGAGAGAACTTTAATAGAAGTACATTTATGAATCACTTAGCTCAGGTGTACATATCCTAACTTGTATCCTCAGTCTCTCTGCTTCATAGGAGCTTCTGGTAGGTCAGCTAAAGTCTTGATTTGCAGTATTGGGTTGTCCTTATTTTTCCTCATGAAGATCTTCCCGTTCTTGGTCCAAGCGAGTTTCTAGTTCAGGGAATGTTTCGTATTTCTGGCTAGCCAATATAGATTTTGGTTCTGTTTTGTTATATGTTCATTTAAATATACTGTTGTGTCACCACTGACTTTAATATCTACACAGAGAAGTTCCCCATGCTTTCTTTTATTGTCCATGATCAGGTTTCTTGTTTTACACAAAATAATTTCCCAACTGTGAGAGGAGTCTTCTTCCTTCCGTCCTTATCTGTAACCGCTGGGAGTCGGTGGAAATACTCAATGTACCGGTCAGGTTGAATTTCCACTCCAACTGCACCTGCAACTTCAGTCACTATATCATACACATTCTCGTCCTTAGAGACTGGTATGTCGGCGATTTCCGAATTATAATTTTTAGAATATTGCTCAAGACCATTGATCTGCTCCTTATTTTGTTCTTTGAGAGCACTATTTTCAGCCTTGCTGTTGTTCACTTTGCTCATTAGATGGTCTATGCACTTTTTTATGTTTACTATTTTGCTCTAGCAGTTCATCAAATTTTCTGGATTGAAACTCTAGTGAGCTGCAGACGTCTTTCAGGATTTTCTGCATGCGGTTTTCCGAGATGCCGAAATGCCGGAATTTAGTCCTGCAGGAGTTCTTTTATGTGCCAGTGAATCTATCAACACAAAGCTGACGTATTTGAGTACCTTCAAATACCACCAGACTGAGCCAGACCTTAATACGAAGAGGGGTTAGAGATTGAAATAATTTATCAAGGGAGATGTTCAATAAATTTCCAAATTCTTTGCAGTTATATAAGAAAAACAGATAGGGAATCTGCCACCTGGGCGACTGCCCTAAATGCAGATCAGTGGTGATTAATTGATTGATTGACTGCTGGTAATTTAACATTATAAATGCAGCATCATATGGAAAAACACTTTTTTATGTATGAAAACGCTTCACCAACAAGTACACACCACTTGGGATCAGACGGCCAGCGCCTTATCCATCTGAGCCACTCAGTCTACATACATCCGAAATGATTATGTTAATCCGATGAACGGCCCTCATAATGCTAACATAATGTTGACATATGGCATAACAGCACTTCACACAATGATGATAACCTTAGTAATGAAACGTTCAGACACTAAAGATATAATAGGTTTTTACCCATTAAGGAACACGAGTGCAAAAGCTGTATTGACTCTAAACATTGATATTTAACCACATGGACGAGCTTCAGTTAGGTGTTGTCTGATTGATAACAGATAACCACAGCGTGAATCGAAAGGTGTTGGTAGTGTAAAACCCTGTGTTACAAACCCAGCTAATCCCTCCAAGTCACTATTGCTTCTGTGTAACAGTATACAGATTGCTCCATCCATCACACTTATAAGTTTTGTTATACCTACAACAAGATACAGCCAAACATTTACGCAGGAAAGCAAGGATTATTGTAAAATACACTTGCATCTAAATCACTCGACACTTTGAAGCACATATAGACACTGGCAGAATATCACAGTATCAATTATATTCTGTCTAAATTAATATTTTTGGGGGAACACGAATAGGTTCACCGTTTGGAAGTAGAGAAAAGCCTTACCTAACCTCAGACTTATTCTCAAAATGATGCATGCACACTAGTTTTGTCATCGAATTCAAAATAATCACAATGTATATTCCTAATCCATTTCTCTCTTAATGTTTTATTCCATAGAAAACTTAGGACTAGTTGTATGAGAGGCATTGCCATAGTTTAAGACTTAAACCTGGTTCACAACACGATCAAAACAAACACATTCTCACACGTAATTAAAATCCTAAGTGTCTACTGACTCATATAAATAAACTCGCACACTTATACTCTACAATGAAAGTAACATTTATTGTCAACTCTCATGAAATTACACCGACTACAAACGATAACAACAAACGAAAACAAACCCACGTTTCCAAGATCTTTGAACGATCGAGAGTAGCATTAAGGTCTGAGGCTTGGAGTCGGTCTTGCTTCTCGCGATGGTCATGAACGTGCAGTGGACAGGGCTACCAACTGTTCATCTAAAGAACTAACCCTTGTTCAGCGGTGCTACTTTTGAATTTATGAATCTCATTCGGTGACAAAGCCATTGGTCTGGATTCGTTAGGGTAGGTTAGTGACAAAGCCATTGGTCTGGATCGAGCAAAGGCGGTCTGGGGGTGTAAGCCCCCAGGTTAGAAGCCGCAAAGCGGCCCTTAGGCCTATAATGTCCCGCGTGACACCTCCATTGGTCTCGATACATTCGGGTAAGTTAGTGACAAAACAATTGGTCTGGATATGTTAGGGTAGGTTAGTGTCAAACCACTGGACTACGATCAGTTGTGTATTTATTGTGCGTGGGTTGGTAATCAATTCATTTTACTTCATTGCTGGGAGTGACGTCATATCCGATTGTGTCTCGCCCAATGGAAATGCTGCTATGTAGTTAGGCGATGGACAATGGCGCGGGATAAATTATATTAGGTTATAAAAGTAAAATTACTTCTGGGGAACAGCACACACGAGAGCAGATGGTCGATCGCTCTGAATACGGACAGCTCCGACCTGTTATAAATCTCCGAAGACATTCCTCATCATTTTCGTTGCCGGCCGGGTGGCTCTACATATTTAATTCACCTCCCCGCCGGACTCAATAAAGCATATCGGCCTGACACCGAGTTGGAAGTAGGCATTCCCAACACCATGCGCACCTGCATCATTCCCGATGTTCATCCCGTCATATCCGAAGATGGCATTTGCTGCGCACTCCGTCTGCTGGCTTCCCAGTCCACAATGCTTACCGGATGTTGGATGCTTCCACTCCATCACTATCGTCGCAGGTTCTTCTTTATCTACCTACGTTTGACGACTGGAAGCGCCTCCTCCACACCGGAGTGACTATTCACGACCAATACTACCAAGTGGAGCCTACTTGTCAACTCATCTTAGCTCAGCTTATAGCAGATCTCACCACAGTGCCCGTCGTCAACGCACCTCAACCCAGGCCACTGCTACAACAGACATCGCCCCCTTTTCCCCCTCATCCCACACCTCCCACTACTACCACCACGACCACTACGACGTCTGCTGTTACCTCCTACCATATTTCTGTTACTACCGTTATGTCATGCCATCCTTCACCTGTAATGATATCATACCTTCCTGTTACCCTAACGTCTGCACATCCTTGTCCCCAGTAAATCCCAACATCCTAGATTCACCACCGCGTCACCACCAAACAACACCTCAGCAGCCGCCGCAACATCACCGCCACCGTCACAACCACCATCTCTCTACACTATGTCAAGCTGTGTCACCCGTGGCGTAGAACCTACCATTCCGGAACGGGACATTCTCCAGGAACTCCAGACAGCAGGCATCCCCGCTCGTCGTGCGTTCAGCATTCACAGCGCCTCGGGCCCTACATATATGGTCCGAACACACCTTCCCACCGCAGATGATGAGGAACAACTTATCAACACTGGTGCCTACATCTTTCGACATCGCTTCAAAGTGGAGCCCTCTCATTCCCCACCCCAACCTCCTCGCCATACTTTCAACACTCCCTTTCTTCGCCCCCGGCCAGTCAGTCCTCCATTTCAACCTAGTCAACCCGTCCGTCCACCCCGACCCCCAACAAATTTCTTCTATCAACCTCCTCCGCAACTTGAACTCCTCAGACAGTTGAAGGGATTTTCAGGCTTAAGTGGGTATTATCGGAGATTCATTCCCGAATACAGTAAGATCGCAAAACCTCTGTACGTACTCCTGAAGAACAATGTTCCATATGTATGGACAGACAAGCAGGAGACATCTTTCAAAATCTTGAAGCAGAAGTTAACTGAGAAACCCGTATTGCAATACCCAGATTTTGAAAAGCCATTCATCCTCACTACGGATGCAAGCGGCGAAGCTTTAGGCGCTATACTATCACAGGGAGAATTAGGGAAAGACTTGCCGGTAGCATACGCAACTAGAACTCTGAATAAAGCAGAGAAAAACTACTCAGTCACAGAGAAGGAGTTACTTGCAATTGTATTGGGTGTAAGGTATTTTAGGCCATACTTATTCGGGAGGCGCTTCAGAGTAGTCACAGATCACAAGCCACTGAAGTGGGTATTTAATGTGAAGAACCGTCATCCAGGTTAATAAAATTCAGATTAAATTAGCCTAATATAATTTCACGATAGTGTACAAGACGGACAAAACGAATAAGAATGCGATGCATTGAATAGAATTCCCACTGTACCTGAGAGAACGGTGCAAGTTATGAGTTCAGAGGGAACTACTCCCCAAGAAACAGGTGGAACCGAAAGTGTAGATAATGAGCGGAATGATCTCGTGGACGCGAAAGCAGAGAGGTCTCGAAGACTCCAACTCCGAGGACGCAATAGCAGAGGAGAATGAGTCCGAAGAAGAAAGTGACACACCTGTTAAAAAGCGAAAAGACTTAACCGAGGAAGAAAATTGACGATATTGCGTGAAGCCCATACGTTCCTTGTAAGCGGACACCAAGGGATCATGAGAACGCTAGCGCGTATTAAAGATGTTATACAGTGGCCAAATATGAAGAAGGATGTAGAAACATTTATACGTTCTTGTCCTTCATGCCAGAAAAATAAAATTACGGGTCCAGAGGTTAGAGCGCCTATGATTATCACAAATACACTTAGGCAGGTATTTGAAAAAGTAGCAATCGACGTCATGGGCCCCCTGCCAGTCACAGAAAGGCAACATAAATACATACTTACCTGTCAAGACCAGCTGTAAAAATATTTAATTCCCAGCCCAATGGTAAATCAGGAAGCTGAAACGGCGGCAAAAACACTAGTAATGAAGGTAGTTGCCATATTCGGGATTCCATTAAAATTCTAACAGACATGGGAAGTAATTTCATGAGTCAAACCTTTAAGAGGTTATGTAAGATTTTGAGAATCGAAAAGATCCATACAACGGCATTCAGGCCGCAATCAACCGGGAGTATCGAGCGATCACACCGCGTGATCATAGAATATTTGCGTCATTACGTATGTAAAGACCAGAATGATTGAGACGGATATCTGCCACAACTACTTTTGTGTATAATACGTCCAAACACAGTAACACAGGGTTCACACCATAGGAATTGATATTTAGGCGAAAGGCTAACATACCGGGAATTTTGCAGAGAAGACCAGAGACCACTTATAATGAGTATCCAAATGTAATCGAGGTCCTAACCCGTAGATTACAAGAAAACCATGAGATCGCACGAAAGACTCTGATTCAGAGCAAAAGAGAGGGAGAAACAAAATTATGACAGAAAACAACGAGAAATAAATTTTCAGGTAGGCGACAAGGAATTATTAAGTGATGAAACCTTGAGAAGAGGGAGGTCATCAAAATTTGAACAACCATATAGAGGACCTTACGAGAAAGAGCGAATTGAAGGTGTCAACTGTTTGTTGAAAGTCGTGAAGAAAGGTAAATTAATCAGGGTACACAAGAACCGATTAAAACTTTCTGTGTAGGGGATCGAAGTACGGACTAAAGGGTTGATAACTGGCTCCAATTTAGGCCGCAGTAAGATGACACTTCTCCTTACACCAACGGCGCTTTGGAAGTTTCGATGATTACTGATGAGGTTAGTATGAAATACCTCGTCAAATCACGTCCTAAATTTCATGAGAAGGTATTAGAAATTCAAACCTGGGTAATCGAGGGGCCAAGGATTAATTGGTGGAATGGAACACATTGCGTGTTATTGCGAAACCCTACAGAAAGCTTATGGTTAGTGAGAGCCTAACCTAGATGTCATCTCACACATCGGGAATCGAACCGAGTGTCCGACCCCATAGAGTGACGATAAAGGTAAACAGGGAGACATAATAATGTAACGTGTGCATACGACAAAGTGAACAGAAAGATCCAGCTCAATTAAAATTGAAAGTTATATTAATAATAATAATAATAATAATAATAATAATAATAATAATAATAGAACGCAAGTCTACTGAACGAGGAAATACAATATCGGGAAGAGCGAAGAAATGGTTGACTCAACCAGCGCAAGCTAACACAGCGGCACTTAAGAGATAACGCGGCACAGTAGCCTAGGACATTTGTAAACACGGCAAGCTTCTCCGCTGCCGCTGATAACAGAACGAGTCGAACTTCTAACTGACTTGACCGCATCAGTTGCGTATACGGGAGTAAAATGATCTAATGGCTAAACAGGGCTACACAAACTGGGAGAGCTATACGAAATATGGTGGTGGCTACACTCAACAAAACCACATACGGGATACGAACCCCAACACGGGAAATATTCATTAGGGTGATACCATGTGCATACCATATAACAGGGTAAACATAACCTGCATCAGAAGTAAGTCACTATGATAGTGTTTAAAATATTTATAAATTGCAAATTTTGCATAAATGTAGTACTCCTACAGTTTGATACCACAGAAACTTTTCTTTACAGGTCACCCGTATGGAAATAAAGAAGACACACACTACATACAAGATGTATTGGATAATTTATGTAGTGTTTATAGTATATTTGCTGGGAAAAGTAGTGGGAAATAGAATTGATTTTCAGATAACTCCGTATGAGAAAACCCCAGGGATATGTTTTAAAGATGAGGGAAACATACAATTGTCTACTACAGAGTGGAGATTGGTCACTTATGTCAATTTAAGTAAATTAACAGAGGCAAACACAGTAATTAGAAAGAACACACAGAAGACACAGGTGTTATGATATCAGTTACAAAGTGAATTAAATTTTACCTGCCAACACGAAGTGCAGATGGAAATTAATCGTTTACAGAGAGTACAAGAATTAAGGGACACTTTGAAACAATTTACTAAAAATAATGTAAAACGCGAAAAGAGAGGTTTATTTAATTTTTAGGCACATTATCGAAGACATTGTTTGGAACGCTCGACAATGATGATGGTGAGATGTATCAAAATAAATTTCAGAATTAGAGAAGGAACAGCTTTCAACACTTAAACTCGCGAAGGAACAACTTACGGTCACACGACCTACATTACAATCCTTAAATAATACTTTGTATGATGTAACAGCTAATGAGTTAAAATTAAACAAGAATTTAGAACAGATAAAAGGGTTTTTAGAAAATGAAACAAGTCAGTTAAAACGTGAGTTCACTCAATCAGATATTGAGATTGCTATTAACTGACATTTAATAGAGATAGAAGATCTCATTTCAAAGTGTATGATCAATATAAGGTGATATCAAACGGGATAATGTATGCACAATTATGGATTATTAATATGTAAACTCTGAGCCCTTCTGAGATTTTAAAAGCTTATAGAAAATTCCAGGATCAGTTTCCATAAGGGATGGCCCTCCCATTAGAGTTGGATATGGCTCGAGAATATTTGATTTACAAGATTGCAACAGTAGATGCATTCATAAATATGCTGGTTTATCTCAAGAAATGCCTCTAACCGACAAGAAAAACTTTCAGTTACATAAAGTACTTCCTTTCCCCACGCTAATAAAAGACAGTGATAACAATGTAAATATTGTAAAGGAATATGTTCATATCAGTGTAGAAAAAGACTTTATCATCATTGATTCAGAACAACAATTGTATGCATATTTAACTAAGGAGCAAGTGAGAGACTGCAAACAGGTAGATGAAAATCATAAAGCTTATATATCTAATATTGTGTTAAAATTGGTACATGTACAAAAAGACTGCATCTCAACTCTATTGAAAGGGACAACAATAATACCAATGAATGTTGTGAATATCTTAATAGTGATATAAAACTAAATGATCTACCTGAGTTACAAGAGGTACCATTACACAGTCTGCTCACGCATATTGATGATATTAAACACGCAGGTGTAAAAATAGAGGATGTGGAAAATTTAATATTAGAAAAGGAAAAGGAGTTGTACACAAAACAATTACCTGCTGATGTCAATGTATATAAAGTCATAGTGGCTACAGTGGCTTTAGTAATTTTCTTAACATGTTGCAAATGCTGTCCTTGTTTTTCGGGAATTTTTAAGAAAAAGCATTGGGAACTTGTTACTGGTTGTTGTTCACGAATATGCTTTAAGCAGAAAATCATTAATGAGAATAGGGTTAAAGAGAGGTCATCAGATGAAGACTTAGTGGTCCATTTTGAGAGACTAAGGTTAACGGGCAGCCGCCCCAGCATACATAATTCAGAAGTCAATGTAGTTGAGGTTGAATATACAGCAACAGTGCAAACACCCAGTAGCTTAAGATATAAAGAGAAGGGTAGAGTTTAAAGTAAGAATGCCACACAGGGGAGACATTCCACATCCAGGGAAAGTGTAAACAAACACAAATGTTTGACAGATCTGAAAAGTAGCAGGCACATAAACGCATGTATATATGAAGGGAAATTACAAGAGAGTTTGTATATGTCTATAATTTATAATTTATAAATGATAGTGATAATAATAATGGGAATAACAGAATAATCCAAAGAAGGATTTACAGCATTCGATGTTGCGTAGAAGCTCGTAAGCCAAGAGGTTTGTGTCTTAATGTTTTAAAATATTGTGTAAGTTAAATGCGCAGTTCTTTTGAGATGGAAATATACAGAGTCACGTGTAAGGGACATAGAAACAGTTTCCAAAGTGTTCTGGAACATCATATGTACACTGACTGACAGAGCAAATGCAACACCAAGAAGGAGTGGTCAAAACTTTATGCCAATTGCAGGGTAGACTGACGTCACTGAGGTATGCTCATGATGTGAAATGCGCCGCTGTGCTGCGCACGTAGCGAACGATAAATGGGACACGGCGTTGGCGAATGGCCCACTTCGTACCGTGATTTCTCAGCCGACAGTCATTGTAGAACGTGTTGTCGTGTGCCACAGGACGCGTGTATAGCTAAGAATGCCAGGCCGCCGTCAAAGGAGGCATTTCCAGGAGACAGACGACTTTACGAGGGGTATGGTGATCGGGCTGAGAAGGGCAGGTTGGTCGCTTCGTCAAATCGCAGCCGATACCCATAGGGATATGTTCACGGTGCAGCGCCTGTGGCGAAGATGGTTGGCGCAGGGACATGTGGCACGTGCGAGGGGCCCAGGCGCAGCCCGAGTGACGTCAGCACGCGAGGATCGGCGCATCCGCCGCCAAGCGGTGGCAGCCCCGCGCGCCACGTCAACCGCCATTCTTCAGCATGTGCAAGACACCCTGGCTGTTCCAATATCGACCAGAACAATTTCCCGTCGATTGGTTGAAGGAGGCCTGCACTCCCGCCGTCCGCTCAGAAGACTACCATTGACTCCACAGCATAGACGTGCACGCCTGGCATGGTGCCGGGCTAGAGCGACTCGGATGAGGGAATGGCGGAACGTCGTGTTCTCCGATGAGTCACGCTTCTGTTCTGTCAGTGATAGTCACATAGTCACCGCAGACGAGTGTGGCGTCGGCGTGGAGAAAGGTCAAATCCGGCAGTAACTGTGGAGCGCCCTACCGCTAGACAACGCGGCATCATGGTTTGGGGCGCTATTGCGTATGATTCCACGTCACCTCTAGTGCGTATTCAAGGCACGTTAAATGCCCACCGCTACGTGCAGCATGTGCTGCGGCCGGTGGCACTCCCGTACCTTCAGGGGCTGCCCAATGCTCTGTTTCAGCAGGATAATGCCCGCCCACACAGTGCTCGCATCTCCCAACAGGCTCTACGATGTGTACAGATGCTTCCGTGGCCAGCGTACTCTCCGGATCTCTCACCAATCGAACACGTGTGGGATCTCATTGGACGCCGTTTGCTAACTCTGCCCCAGCCTCGTACGGACGACCAACTGTGGCAAATGGTTGACAGAGAATGGAGAACCATCCCTCAGGACACTATCCGCACTCTTATTGACTCTGTACCTCGACGTGTTTCTGCGTGCATCGCCGCTCGCGGTGGTCCTAGATCCTACTGAGTCGATGCCGTGCGCATTGTGTAACCTGCATATCGGTTTGAAATAAACATCAATTATTCGTCCGTGCCGTCTCTGTTTTTCCCCAACTTTCATTCCTTTCGATCCACTCCTTCTTGGTGTTGCTTTGTCACTGTCAGTCAGTGTAATTGCCATGTGACTGGGAAGTTTCATACTAAGGAACCAATCAGAGAACAGTGACGCTGTGACGTGTACGAGTGGCCAATGGAGATGGTATTAGTGGATTATTCGAGGAGGAGAGGAAGAAGAAGAAGAAAGGCTATATAACCTAGTAACACGTAAACAACAGGGCTTTTGACTGTGAACTCTCGCAGAGGGCTTTTTGACTCGTGACGCTAGAAGAGGGCTTTTAACTGTAGACTCTATCGCCAGAGAATTGTTAGAGTGTTGAGCCGCGACTGTGAAGTTAAAATTGTTAGTAAGTTAAAAGGACATTAGGCTCTGAAAATAAGTGTGATCCGTCAGTGGGAGATCACAAGGGTTTACCACGCCGATTGTCAAAGTAGGTGTTGGAATATATTCCTCGTCATAAACTAGTAAACACTTATATTTTGGGAGAATAACGCCTCGCCGCGAGAACTACGGGTTCCAGGGACATTTACGCAGAAGAAAGAAGAGACGAAGATAGAAGCTCTCAACTGGACACGCTTCAATTCTACTCCGTAGTTAAGTATCCAACCAGCGAATATAATTATTATTATACGTATTCAAAGACTTAGAGACATTCAGGAGGATCTGGAGTTGAGCAGATATCGAGTCTTGAATGGTGTCAGAGATATTGTGTTAAAATCGTACGGTTTACTTATATATATGTATGTGAATATTCTTGAGTTTAGAATATAATTAATTCTCAAAAGTTGCTCCCAAAATTCCGAACCCGAGTCCTTAGTCTATTGTTATCCCTTTTTTTATGTTATAAAATTCAATTGCTGCAGGTTTGCCACTGTTATCCCTTATTTCTATGTCCCTGTGAGTAGTGGGTAGCAGAACAATGATTTTTCCCTTGCTTTGGTTTTTGTGATATACGTGTTTTTGGTCCACCAAAACAAAACATCGACGTGCCGATATTTCCGCTTCTTCACTTCAAGGGGCTCAGGAGGTATCTCGCGTTTATTCTTTATTATTGTTCGTACAACTGTCAGAGAGTACGGTGGTTTCCAAAGGTCTTTAGCCAGTGGGGCGGAGGTAAACCAATTATCCATGGTTACATTCCTTACAGCTAATGAGAACGTAAGGAAATTATATATTCCGATGTTAATAATGGAAGTACTCATTGTCACAGTGTGCAATAAGCTATTGTTTAGTTTTAGAATATGCAGAGTAAATAAATAAATAAATAAATAAATAAAAAACAAACAAATAAATAAATAAATAAATACCTGCTCAACTACATATAAAATAAAAAGTAACGTTGTCACTAAGCATTCGTATCTCAGACGACGGGATCCCCGTAGAGGAGGAATGAATCAACGTACGGTGACACAACTGTTCTCTACAAGGTCAGGACTCACACAAAGGAAGCTAGAGAGAAACTGAAGCATATATCTTTGCACTAGGGAGAAGGGGGAGCTACTAATATCCACGCGCGTCATCCGGTAGACGAAAGCTTAGTAATCCAGGGTTAAATGTAATAAATACTTTCCAGTCTATCAGACACACAACAATTACAATGCAAATTAAAACACTACAAGCATACCTGTAAAAATCACATACAGTATTATATACTGTTCCAAGAATGCACCGTACATGCTTTATTGTTCCGGGAAATGATCAGGGATCTGGGCATGAGAATCCACTTAAGGGTGGATGGCACTTATGGAGCAGGTACAGAGAGGCTTATGCAGACCAAATAATAGTTGGGCTTAAAACTCAATTTATTCATTACCATGAATTTATGGGCAATGTTTCCTATTATTCCTGCTCCTTTTGACGAAATATTTGTTTCGTTGGGAAATTATTTAAACATTAAAGCAAGTCATTTTACGAAATTTTCATAATGCAAAAAAATTAAGTTCATCTTGATATTTGTCTGATTTAATAATGTGAGGTATCCACAAAAGATTGTCCTCATCTTGATGTTTTGAAAATATTTTTAACTCACCATAAATTAATTGAAATGTGTGTCTTTCGTTGAAGATCAAATTAATAATTCAAAATATCAGAATTGTTTTCCCTAGTCTTTTTAAATAATAAATTTCACTTGTTTCCTACAGTCCTTTTAAATAATAATGAATATTGCTCCACATTAAAATAAACACTCTTTCCCTTTCAAAGTTTGTGAAGTTCTTCCGAAAAGTTTTTATGAGTATGGAAAATTTAACACTTCAAATATAACGCAAACTAGAATTTAGTAAAAGTCTAGTTTCCAATGAGCGTTGTAATAATTGTTCGTAAAGCTGCTAAACGAAGTCACTGATTCTACTATTCCGCTTGGCAAGAAGAAAGTTAGTTTTTGTGGAATTTTATGTGCTTGTTTTTAAAAGTGGTTTGAAATGCACTTCATATCACCTGTTTTTACTGGAACTCAGGACTGGAATATAGACAGTTGCTGGTCAGCGAACATCAAATTGTTACCATAGGCAGCCGATGTCGTGAAGTCATCACCACAGCACCACGCTCCATATCCCATATTGATACCACGGTTCCATTCACTCGTTGACACGTCTCACGTCGACTCGAGATTCAGCTTGTGTAGCGGCAGGCAGATATGATAATTATGAGAAATAGGCACTCATCAGGATTTCACGCGTCGCTGTGTAGTGTAGCGAACATGAGAAAGTTCAACTGACTATGACTGCTTAGTAGTGTCCTATTCGAAATAACTCTTATTTACACTTCATAAAAGTATGCACAGTATTTTGTTATGTGCACGTGTTCACTGTTCTTAACACTGGCAGCAAAATTTAGAAAGCTCATTTATCGGAATAATTGTTCAGAGGAAAAACACGGCTCTAATATAATCATTGGTATGACACACAAAGAAGTGGTCTATTTACAACAGTAGGAGTGTTCTATGTTTGTACGTTCAAATAGTTAGAGTGTTACGAAGAAGAAACCGTCTAATGAGGCACTGTCTTCTTCACCCGCGACGAATGTTTTAATGCTGTTTAGAGTTAATCACACTTTTATTAAATATGAATCTTAAGCACTTTCATTGCGTTATTTGCTTTAACAGACTAAGTATTTATATATTCCACTGGAAAATTGCGTTAATATGCACACGCTTAGTTTTTGTGGAATTTTATGTGCTTGTTTTTAAAAGTGGTAAGAAATGCACTTCATATCACCTGTTTTTACTGGAACTCAGGCCTGGAATATAGACAGTTGCTGGTCAGCGAACATCAAATTGTTGCCAAGTTCCAATTTAAAAATAAATCCAGTTTGAGTACAAGTTCTACACACTCGTTTCAACTACATTATTCCACAGTTTAAGTTACTGTCACATGTTCTCGAAATACTCCTAGTAGTTCATGAAGACTAAGTTTGTATTTTAATTTTCGAAAAATTTCTAAGTCTAAAAGTAGCACTTTGAATACAAATCTTTTGACGACAATTTGACGAGAGTTCTTACCGGAAAACTTCACTCGCGGCGGCTATATTCGAACCTTGGCTTAGTCACTCACGTACAACGTTGTGTTCCTTCAGCTGCGAGTTATGAACTGATTTTTACTTGGTGAATCGCTGTTCTTTTATACCATTCTGCCGAGTCTGACTCAGTCTCCTCGTGGCAGAATTCATGTCCTTTGGGGTGGAAATACTCGTAAATCCCTGGTCCGGTTTATTTAAAATTTGGATATGTTTGCCTTTAAATGATGCGCTACAAAATGACATTCCATTATTTGATAGCTTATGCGGATCAAAATATCATAAAAATATGTTCTATTCCCTTCTATGCAATCACGCGATGTAAACGTGATCGGCACGACACAGCAAGGTCAGTTGCCTGCGTGGAGCTCGTGACGTAGTTACTCGCTCTCTCAACACAAGTTCCAGCTGTGACTTTGTTTACGTTGCAGTACCTTGCGCTGAATTCAATTATGTTCCAGACCGCTAGCGTTTCCTGGTACAGTATTTATTAAGAGCGATGTCGTTTAATCATCGCGTGTCCCGACAAATCCAAGCTCGATATGTTTACATCTGCCAGGATGAGCGAGCATGTGTGCAAACAGCTATGAGTGACGTAGATGCAGGCGAGGTAGACTAACCCGCCCAGCTCATCAACTTGCCTTGTGACATGGACTGGATTTCTGGAACCATGAATCACACATTCGAGAACTTTCGATTTAGAGATTTAGAAAACTTATTTAATAATGGTCGTATCTTCTTGCGAGATATGCTATTCTGTCGCCAATCACAAGAACATCTCCATTGTCAAATCTCAAGAAAATCCACTGAGGGATTCTCGAGTAAATCCACTTTTAAATAATCACTTTATCTGATGACGTGTAGCCCTTTAACATGTAAAAGGCGAGGCTACACAGCAATAGACAAGTATTCTTCGACAAGTGCTAGTAAAACTGCTATCAGCGTTAGACAGATAAATGCAACACCCTGGCGTGGTGATAGAATAAAATGTAATTGATGCCCTGGACGTGGCAACTAAATTACTCTTATACAAGTGTTTGAATATTTTCTATTTTTCTGTTCATGACTGGACATTAAAATTTTGTTCAAATGTGGTATTTACATTCTTACAAAGAACTGAGTGCTTTTTGAACTTTAAGGCCATTTCTATACAATCAACAGTTTAAAATTACTAGTGATATATTTTCAATATTAAAGTGTAGTAAAATGGATAACATTATTGCATCCTTTGAAGCCCTTAGGCTTAATGTAAGTGAAGCCAATGCTAATTTAGAAACCAGGCTCACTGAAACATATGCTAACTTAGAGCGATGCCTTACTGAAACAAATAAAAATCTATCCAGTATACCTGAATCTAATGTCCAAACTAATGGTAATCTTACTAATTTAGGTCAGTGATTAAATAACTTAGCTCAATACAATGCTGAAGCAAATGCTAATCTTGCTAATTTAGATCAGGGCTTAAATAACTTAGCCCAGTCTCAGGCAGAATCGAATGCCAACCTAGATAGGCGATTAGCAGAATCTAATGCTAGCCTAGATAGGTGTTTAGCAGAATCTAATACTCAACTGTTAGCTGAGTCTAAGGCTAATTTTTCACAATTTGAGGCCAGACTTACTGAAATCAATTATAAGTCTAACATCTCAATTAAACAAGTGCCAGGATAGAGAAACGATTTGCAGAATCTAATCAAAAGAATGATAATCGATTCGCAGAAATCACCTCCCAACTGACTGATAATGTCGAAGATATGAGGAAAACCATTAAAACTCAAGTAATGGTCGCCAGAGAAGATTTGAAAGATGTTCTTCCTCCATTCCAACGGCTCACAAGAGACATTGAAGTTTTTGAAAACGATCTTCAAGAGTCACATGTCAACTTTCCCAAGCGCAGGCCAAGATTGTTTCCGTGGAAGAAAATCTTAGACAGTCGTTTAGAAATGACTTTTCTAAAGTAGGAAATGAAATCAGCTTATTAAAAGCTAAACACTGCGATTTTGATAAGTGGTTCACTCAACAAGCTGAAAATATGAATACGCATATCTCTCGTACTTGTAAAGATGTTAGTGAACTTTAAGACGGATCTCAAAAATGATGTCAAGCAGGTGGAAGGGTCGTCCAACTTCAATTAGGAGATGTTAGGACCAGTTTGGAAGGAAGGAGAGACCAGCTGGCAGATACAGTTGACAACTTAGGGTCTCGAGAAATATCTAGACCAGTCTATAATATGATAGACGGATTAGGAGAGACTTCACATCCAAGGGCGCCCATGCCCGGGGCAAGGGAGGGCGCCCCCTAGCTCCCAGGGAAGGAAAACATCTAATGAAGTCAGGTGTTTTTTCTTTCAAGCAAATGATTTAAAAGTCGGTATTATGTGGAAGTGGTAGTACAGCACCCCACCAAAAGGCGGGGGATACTATGGGTGTTATTCTACCGCAGAATACAAGTTGCCATTCATCTTAAAAATATTAAAAATACTACCTACCCCTAGGTCTAGCCCCCTCCCCTACAAACTGCCATATGTGCGCCCATGTTCACATCAAACGACAGTAATCAATATCCAAGACAAAAACCTCCTAAATTCTCTGGTAAGGAAAAATATACTGCCAAGGAATTCGTGCTTAATATAGGGGAGTACTTCGAAGGACACAGGATTAGTAAGGATAGGAAGTTACGAACTGTCGCCAAGTTATTATAAGGCAAAGCTCCTTCGTGGTATGCTGGCTTCAAATTGAAGATTAAAACCTACTTAGAGTTTAAGGATGCATTGTTTAATCATTTCTCGGACGCGGAAACACAGCACCTAATAAAACTTCAACTGTATTTGAGAAGGTACAACACCTTGATTAATACCTCTCGATATTCCGATTTTCTACTTTCACAGTTAAAGAAGATGCAATATTTGGATCCTGCTTTACCTGAGAAGGAACTTATTCAAGTTATTACTTTGCAGTATCCTTCTCATTTCCAAGAGATTTTAGTATCTGCAAATATTCAAGACTTAGACCAATTAGATGGTGTACTGAAACGTCTTGATACTGCTCATGCACAAGGTACTCTAAAGCCTAGCAATAGTAAAGACCTAACTGCACATTCAGTTCAGATCAGTACTCCTGAACAACCGACTCAAAGTCCAGAATGGGTTGAGAGAAAGGAAGAGAGAAATACTCAGTCAGCTGCACCTATGCAGTAGACAAGGTACGCAATCGAGAAGTAGATGCGGCAGAAGATGAGATTTATCGTTCCTACCCTGATGTATTCGACGAGAAGCCAGGGGAAATCAGAGGATTCAAACGCCACTTCACTGGCAGTGATACATCACCATACAAACGTAAACCATACCCAATGAAATTGCATATGGCTTTTAGTGCCGGGAGTGTCCGAGGACATGTTCGGCTAGCCAGGTGCATGTCTTTTGATTTGATTCCCGGTAAGATCTGGAATTTTAACCATCATTGGTTAATTTCGCTGGCATTGGGTGTATGTGTCGTGTTCATCATCATTTCATCCTCATCACGGCGTAGGTCGCCTACGGGTTGCTCAGAGATGGATACATCAGCGGTGAGTGTCAGGGGGCATTGGGTGTCTGCTGGGCACTAGTTTAAAGCAGGTTTCTACTAGGGAAGAAAGCAGAAGTTTAGTTGAAACTTAAAGAAGGTCCCACAGAAAAATACAAACCATTAGGGTACTAAGAGGGTTCAACGTGGACTCAGACCACTACCTCTCCAAAATAAAATTTCCATGATGTCCATGTCTTCTGCTTCCTTGGTAGACATTTGAAAGCCATTGATTTCATTACTATATTAAAGGTCTTACAGAGTCAAATAAGTCGTTCTCCATTTCTGTTGTTCCGCGTGTGAGTTGGGCATTGCCCCAACTCTGTGTTTATACTTCCGCTTCTTTCCTAGCTGAGCATCAAAATCACTCAATAAGATAATTGTATGGCGCTCTGGGATCTTGCTAATGGCATCTTCGAGTTCTTCCCAATACATGTCTGTGTCTTCAGGATTCCACTTGTCCTGGTTAATGGGAGCATATACATTCATAACTGTGTAGACTTTATTGGTGCACCGAAATATTAGTAGAGATACTCTGCTGTTGAGCAAATGAAAGTCAATAACTGAGTCCAGTATTTTCTGACTGACAATGAAGTCAGTCCCCAAATGAGGGTCGCTCTTCATCTTTTCTCTGGAGGATCCAGTATCCCTGAGATTCAAATGTGTATTCATCAGAATATCTGGTTTCTTATACTGCTGTGATCAGAATCTGGTGTTGTGTCAAGGTGTCCGTTAAATGCTTCTGTTTACCCATCTTGATTAGGGAATTGACATTAAGTGTGGCAATGTAGTTGGGCTGTTTATGCCATATCTTGTTGCAAGTGGTTTTTGGATGTTCCGACTCATTCTTGTAGCATGTTGGTGTGGTCTCCCCAGAATCCGAAAGCCCATAAACATCAATGGAAGTGACGGTGGATTGGGTACCACCTGGGGTAATAAACTCCGTACGTTTGTCCTCCATGCTTTAGTTAAAAACTGTGGGTGGATTCGGGTTTTTACATCCTAATCATATTACTATCGAGGTTGTGAGCTCCGGTAGGCTTGATTTCAGGGAATACTCCCTTAGAGCAGCTGTCAGCTTGGCAATGGAGACTAATCTTCCCCATTGCAGTTCTTCCTCTTCCTTCCCATTGAGATGGTACCAAACATCTTCCTCCATCTTGGATGCTGTTGACCAGTTGTACTCATATTAATCCCCGAGTACAGGGCTGCCTCTTCTGCCATCACCACCATACCAAAGTGCAACTTCTCTGCTGCTGAAGTCGTTCAGTTCTTCACACATCACCCTGTGTTAGGACTGTCCATATTTATGATCCTTGGTGAGAGAGTATCCCAGTATTTTAAAGCCCCCAAGAGTTGTACTTCCATGGGTTCATTTCCGAGGTCTTTTCACCAGCCCACATTATTTTAGGCCCTCTATCTGCTCCTGAGGATGCGCCCTATAGAGGTTAACAGGATCCCCCAAGTTATTATCATAATAATCATAATCATCATCATCATCTGGCTGGGTTATCTCACTATGGTAATAAAGTAGACCATACAGCTGGTGTCTCAACACTCAGTGTTAAGCGGTCGTAAATAACTCAGCTCCCTAACGGGGTCCCTTTAGATGGGGTGATGATCAAACCCTTCAGCCCAGACTCTGGTTGGTGCCTAGCACTACTCAGATCACAGAATAACAGTATTGATTACTTGGCTCAGCATGATGTGCCATGATGTGCTCATGGGATATTAATGAGGTGGTTTCATCATGCCTCTTGATCCTGTGTTGTTGGTTCGCAAAGGACTCATCTGCCTTTGAGCATGCACCTCCTGTTGTATGCACTATCACAATGGGCTAAAATCAATATGCCACTGAGGGTCTGTGAGGGTCTGAAGTCAAGCCTATGGGGAAACCACTTCTCAGTACTTGTCATGTGCTCAGTTGATCTCTGGTGCTTATTTGGTGAAGCCTATTCATACCTGTCCTGAATACCCACTGGACATATCCTATTTGGATGTGCTGTGTCAATGGCAGATCACACCATCTCTTTCCTTGATCATGGAGTTTTTAATTTTTTTAAAAAAAAGCTAACCTTCTGGTACCACTCACCAGTGTCATGCACATCTCTACCAAGAAGCTGCGGAGATAATGAAATAGGAATACTGTTTAGACAGGAATGAAGATGGGCTATAGATTAGCAGAGTTTGGAGACCATTACTCTGTATTGACAAAAGAAGAATGTCTGCACTGGGTCATACCGCACAAGTCCTGGAAATACAAGTCTGAGAGATAGGCAGACTAGACCTCTTGCTGCTATGAAAGTTGGGCATTCTCCCAGTTCTTCATGACAAGGACTACCGAATAGTGGTAAAAATGTAAACTGCCAACATGTTTATCATGTAAAGATGGCTTAATATCAGTCAGTTGTGACTGGCTGTGTTAGCATGCACTAGTATAAACTTAAAGCAATTTGTACTACCACAGATAATGTTTCATGAAGAATGAATACACAATTATGACTTTTCAATTGATTCTCCATTAAGATATTCATTTGTTCTTATTGTACATTAATATTAATGTCCTTCCTGTTATATTACAGAAAGTACTCAGCAGTACACGCTATATCAAGAAGAGTACAGACTACCGTTTTCTGAAGCCGTGGTTACAGGAGGGGCTTCTAACCAGCACAGGTGAGCAAAAACATGATATATATTGAAAAGGAAGGGACACTCTTCTGTTGTGTTGTCAGTATAAACTTTTGACAAACACAGACATGTCCAGAACACATGAAGAGAAACTTTAAATTAGGTTATTCAGAGCAAATTTTAACCTGCTATCACTTGCACATCAGTAGGTCATTTGATCACTCACATTGTTAGGTGGAATCTAAAAATGCAATTTTCTTATAAAACATTAACTCTGTTATGTGTTCTCCATTGCTTTTTGCTTCACTTGAACTCATATAGAGGTCAGAATTTAATATATTACATTAAATCCCATAAAAGGTTGCGCGTGAGTGGGATTAAATATATTAAATGGTCAGAGATCCAGCATTACTGTTGCACGTAGTACCATACTAAAAAAACTCAACAGATGGCAGTAAATGACACTTTTAGGTCTGGCTGAAAGGGGAATTTTTGAATAGAGTTGCATTATCTCCCTGCTGGATTTGTACACGTTGTGAGAGGCTATTGTGTTCAGTCAGGTGTGCATTGTGTGTTTTGAGACTGGCTTTTTGTGATTTATAGAATTATATTTTGCAACATGTTTAGTAAGAAGAGGGCCAGTGAGCAAGAGATTGCTTCAATTTTGGACTCCACGGATGTAGATGATAGTGATTTTTCATTTGAAGAGTCTGAAGATGGAAATTCAAGTAGTGAGTCTTCTCAGTGCAAGAGCAACTCAGATGCCCTGGGGAACAAAACAGCTGGCGAATGGACTGACTTCAGTAACATAGACCCAGGACCTTCAAGTACCATTCTGATATATAATATTAACCAAGGACTGATTCTACCTTCATATTTTGACATGTTGACTGAGCCTGTAGAGTACTTTTCACTATATTTTGATACCAAAACCTTTGGCATACTTCACCAGAAAACCGTAATTCAGGGAAACAAACAGAAACAACAGGCAACACCGTAGCAGTGCTTGAGGCATTAATTAAACAATTATAAAATAAAAACATTTGGAACATTAAATAAAATTTATAATTGTTAAAATCATATCATAAAATCAAAATTAAACAGGGTAAAATACACAGAAACAAACAGCTGGATGTTGACAGCAGAAGGAACCCTACGAGGTTGTGGATCGAAGGACGTTTGTGGCCGAAACTTTTACCAAAGGATAATTTAGTTAATACCTACTTATAGTTAATATTTATTTATTTATTATAAAAACATTAAACAAAAAGAAATAAGGAGCACTACTGGTAGCATAAACACAAAAAGAAATACCAACCCTAATGAAATGAAGTTGCATTCAAGAAAATTGCAAGTTGTAAATTTGAAGTGACCACCTTCACCAAAGAAATAGAATACAGGTCATACGAGAACATTTTAAAATTAATCCGAAGAGGTCACGCTTAAAGAAAAAAATAATTAAAGTTACAAAACTATTAGAAAAAATTTTCAGCTGGGAGCTTGCATCCGGGAGATAGTGGGTTCGAACCCCAGTGTCGGCAGCCGTGAAGGTGGTTTTCTGTGCTTTCCCATTTTCACATCAGGCAAATGCTGGGGATGTACGTTAATTAAGGCCACTGCAGCTTCCTTCACACTTCTAGGCCTTTCCTATTCCATCGTCACCGTAAGACCTATCTGTGTCGATGTGATGTAAAACAAATTGTAAAAAAGGGAAAGCTTACCTCGTGCCAACATGAATATGGATGTAAAACCTCCTTACAGCATCGTAAATTACAATTGATTTCTGATAGAAAGATTGGTGGGTAAACTCCTGTGACAAATTAAAACCTGAAGTGAAATAAAGTTAAGTTACATTAGGAATTTAAGATTTGCTTACCCCAAGAGAAGGCAGATTTCCCATGGAGCAAAGAGCTCCTGGACAACACGTCCAGCATGCACTGAATGGTGCAACCAGAAATGGCACAGCAAAATTAATGACCAATGACCACACAGGAGTGACCTTTTGATTAATTTAAACCAATCAAATTTAAATGTTTAATTTGACACTTTTTGTCTGGTCCTTTTAAACTTCTCGAAGCTTGTATCATATGCAAGTCCCAGAAAATCTTCTTGCAAGATTGTAAAAAAATATGTTGATATCTTCCTAGTCAATTCTATAATATTTTACATCCAATTAGGATGAAACTTTACACAGATATAGACATATTTCGACCTGGCTTTGTTTCATCCGCATGATCCTCATGATGAAAATCATGCATTTTAAGAAAAATCTTTTTACCTAACATTTCATTTTGTGTGTCTGATGTTTTTAATTCATTGTATATATATCTTACTGAGGATGACCCAATGTCGGGTAGAAACAGGTCTATGTCCGTGTAAAATTTGTCTCAATTATAGTATTGACTAGGAGGATAGCAAGATAATTTTGTACTATTTTGTAAGAAGTTCAACCGTCAATGGATCAAACATGAGACACATAAGTCCCAGAAATATCGACACGTGTGGTAGAGCGTGTCCCACAATTTTTGGCGACAACATTTAATACAATTTTTAAAGATCCAAAAAATACTTAAAGAAGGCCAAATAAATATATAAACTCTCGCACCACAGGTCACAAACACCTCCAACTAGAAGATGTAGAATCGAAAGTTGGTCATCTCGAACACTATCTGATTTAAGTGCTTTGATTGGCATAATATGGGCGTCCATCCCGTTCCTGAGACCCAAGACTATTTTTCTTGGGCATAGGTAGATAAAATTTCTTTTCTTCGGCGATGTTTTCACCTGTGATGAATTTTTGCTCCTCTTCTTGGAATCTACATATTTTATCTATGCGGAGGTACGGTAAATAAACCACTTAGAAAGGAGGAACTTACACAGGTTTTAAAAAAAGAATAAGGTAGAAATGTATGCATTTTTTTAATCACTTGGCCCTACAATTTCAATGGATGAGACTACAATCTCGTTCAAAGGTAGAAAGTCTTGTCTTGTCTTGTCTTGTCTTGTCTTGTCTAGGTTATTTGATGGGCTTCGCTTGGGAGCGGTATACCCAGCCACGTTAGAAAGTCATATAGTCGGTCTTGCTCTAAGCGATTTGGCGATATGAATCAGAACAAACGAGGAACTAAGGAACGAGTTGCGGCTGCCATCTCTCGATTCAGCTTTCGATTCACAAACGAGCATTAATAGTTTGATTTTGTTCACTGAATCATGATTCCATCGTTCAGTACATTGATTCGTTTATTATGAATCACTCGTTCAGAATCTCCCCATCTCTGTTTCCCACTATAGAGTCCAAACACTGTGAATCTATTCCCAAATGGTTTTTGGAGATGGTCTCTGATATTCCCACTTGATGTATGTGTAGTAGAAGCCACTTCTTTCGAATAAAGCCATGTAGAAAACGTGCCAAACCACCAGCTGATAACTACTGTAGCGTATGTAACGAATTGTACTCCCGAAATGTAATTAGTGACTGGAAGCATTCTTTTGATAACCGCGGCTGCTGAAAGCCAGACCATTATTTTTATGTATACTTCATGCTTGTTCTCAACATTCATCACAGCAAGATTTACCTAAACAGCTGTAAATGAGATAAGATAGACCGCATTGTTTAGGTTAGGTACCGGTATGCTATCGCCCAGATAGGGCCAGAAGTCTCACGGCGGAATAACAGGAAGGTTTGCTGTATTTATGTATGGATATCTACCGGAGTGGCGGTAATTCGTGTTATCATCATGATGATTAATTTCGTACGTTCGTTGTCTCCATTTTTAAATTAACGCATACCTACCCTAGTATGTTTTGTTTGGCGTCTCCAAAACCGTTAAAAGTAAGCGGGAACATAACATTATTATTATTATTATTATTATTATTATTATTATTATTATTATTATTATTGTTATTATTATTATTATTAGGTACATTGGAAAGTAAAACAATCGTTATGATGAGTAGTTTTTATCACAATTTAAACCTTTTATATGCTATTTGTTCGGGGTGTCGACCTAGAAAGATCTTTTGCCGCTACTTGCACAATATGTGAGGAACCTACACATATTTTTTAAATGGCGGAAGTGTAAAGTGTTGAATGTGAGGAAAAGAACGTTAAGGATGACACAAACACCCAGTCCCCAGTCTAAGGATATTAATAATTTACAATTAAAATCCCCTGACCCAGCCGGGAATCGAACCGGGGACCGCCGGGTGATAGCCAGACGCTTTGCCTCCTACACCATGGGGATGGACCGTTTTAAACCTACTTATCTCCAAAAAGTACCAATATTGATCCGAGATATTAAACGATCACCTGTTAATGATCTCGCCTGCTATATCAATTGCAACAACCGTGAATATTTCTCAACTAAAGTCAGTTCGTTTCCTCATCCCGAGGTGGTGCAGCTCCTTTTAGAAACTCCCCCCAGTAGATGGGAGTTACATGTATCATTTTTACCACATATTAAAGTTCCTGGCATTCGTAAATCTCTGGCGGTACGGTACCGGGAATCGAACTCAGACTCCTGAGAGCGCCAGCTAATTGTGCTAACCATAATGCTGGCGGACATTCTTAACTACAGAACACAGATATATAGCATGACTGATGCATGCTTGCAATGCGCGGGTCGGACACGAAACTATTCACCTATTTGTGCGATGTCATCAGAGCTGCAGTAGGGCTAGACTACGGAGGCGGACATTTCTTAACTACGAAACACAGATGTACCGCATGGCTTTAACGCCTGTTTTTATTGCGTGGGTTGTACGGACGAAACTATTCACGAATTTAAGCAATGTCATCAGCGCTGCAATAAGACGTGTACTCGCTTCGAAGCGGAATCGTTGTTCTTCTTTGACGAATTACGTTGGGGGTTTTGTAAGTGAGATTTATGTTTTTCATTTTCTTCGTCTCGAAAAGCCAGGCGGCTCTAACCCCTTAAGCGGGGAGCTCGGTTCACACTAGCTCACTCCCAGGTGGGGAGCGATTTCCCTGATTGAAGAAAATATTTAATTACTTGATTAAAAACAGTCTTAGACTAAAATGAACTATTGAAGGGCCAAAAGAGAAATATTTACTTGAATATAATATATTTCATTGTTGAAAAATTCGATTATTTTAATTTTTCAATACTTTGTGCAAAAACGTACTAAGTGCTTTCACACTGTGAAATCGAGATTGCTTCTTCCTAACAGCAAAACTCTGGTCTTTGTTTATACAGTAACTTTCACCTGAATATTTTAGGCAGTTTAATATCAATCTCTGCCTGCAAATAAATGTTTCTGCATATGTAAATTGTAGATTTACAAAGTTTACATGTACTTAAAAGATGTACAATGGAATAAATTATAATACTCACGTATTTTTCTGTTATGTTGGTTAACGCTTTCGAGGGATCAAGTTTATATCGCCTACCTACAATTCATAAGTGACATAAACGGACTCTATTACACTACTATACAGGTAATATTTACAGTATTTACAGTCTTCACAGTGTGATGTCTTTTACAGCTGTTCATTATGATACAAACGAAAGCAGGTCATGTTATATAACCTGTCTCGCCTTCGCATAATTTATATAATTCCATTCCGAAACGTGATCGTTTTCTTGTTATGTAAACTTTCCACCCTAGCCACCCTTTCCATAGGAAGAGGTTGTCATCAATTGACATTTTGCCACCAGGGATGTAAGCTTCCGTAAATGTTGCTAACAGGTGGTCAAATACTGGATTTATCTCGTATATTTTGGGAGGAAGTTGTGCATTATTCACCTCATTGTCAGAGATATGTGAAAAGCTGTGGAGGAAAATCTAATAATAATAATAATAATAATAATAATAATAATAATAATAATAATAATAATAATAATAATAATAATAATAATAATAATAATAATAATAATAATAATAATAATAATAATAATAATAATGTTATTGGCTTCACGTCCCACTAACTACTTTTACGGTTTTCGGAGACACTGAGGAGCCGGAATTTAGTCCCGCAAGAGTTCTCTTGCATGCCAGGAAATCTACTGACAAGAGGCCGACGTATTTGAGCACCTTCAAATACCACCGATCTAAGCCAGAATCGAACCTGCCAAGTTGGGGTCAGGAGGCTGGCCAGGCCACTCAATCTGGCGAGAAAAAATTCTCCTCTGTGTCATCAGTTCATAGAAAGTAGGCGTAGTGAACAAGCGATTGAGAGAAATAGTGTCCTAATTTAAGTTTCTCTACAATCCCCTGCGGGAACAGTATGGCCATAAGAAGCTTTATTTCGTCCTTATTTGTCCGGACATGGTCTTGATCTCGATTCTTTCCTTTTGTCTTACTAAACTGGGATTTATGTGCGATTTCCTGCTCGGCATCGTTTGTCTGTTCAGCTATGTTCTGGCATATCTCGTCATAAGAAAGGAATTACAATATTTCGCTCAGTTTTGTTTTCCCTAAAAACACTCTTTTTACATCACGATGGAAATTTGGATCAAAGCGAGAATTTCTTTGTCCATTTTCAGTATAAGTTGACGAAGAACTTGCAATGGTTGGATTGTAATCAGTATTATCGTCACAACTGTCACTGTCATGATCGCTACTTGAACTGGAATCGAACACGTGTTATCTCTTTTGCGACTGCTGAACATTCACATCAGATACGCCCAAATCCTGTATATTCGAGCTTGCAGTACTTTTTCCAGGTAAATTCCTGTCACTTTCGAATTCCCCTTCGGTAGAACTTACTTCACTAATATCACAATTCTCCCTACTAAATTCCAACATTTTGTTTATCATGACCCGTAAATCGTCTTCCTCTAACAGTGGGGGCCGGTTATTCGTTATAGATATTTTAGCGGAAAAAAAATGTAAGAAAAAGGATCGAATAGAACCCTGGTCTCAGCAGTTTGGCCGGAAATCATGAAATGGGACTGTATTACGTATGCGTACGATAATAAAATGCTGTGTAACTCGCGATAAACACACACTCCAGTCGTGAATGATGAACTCAAGACTGGAGATAATAAATCAGGTCACAGTTCTAAAATGTCATCAGAGAAGTCTGTTCCGTGTCATAATCTCTAGAAATCCCTTCTACAGCAATATTATTACATCCAAGGGACGATTAGGCGATGAGCTAAAGCTTCAGCGCGGAGCTATTAGGCCTTAGGTCGTTCTTGCCCGGACTCAGCTGCGTTCTTTACGTTGCAACTTGTGGATGACACATTTGTATTCGGATAACATAATTGAAAAAATTTACGTCAGAGGGCAGACTCATCCAGAATACGCTGCTAAAAAGGAAATAAACCTCTGCAGGCAGGCAACTGAGAAAAAAAATATAATTCGAATCGGCGGATATATCCGCGTTCCCCACCGAACAAGCGACTTGTAGCCGCGGATCTCGCCCACCGAAGGGGCTAATATACAAGTAAATACGGTACCGGTACCTCTCCATCCAGCAGTTCTTGAATTTTTTCTTGCACAACCTTCTAACTCTCTTATTCTCAACTCTCAAGGTGAACTTGTTACACGAGTGAGATATCTAGCTCGGGCCTAACTACAGAAAGCAGATATAACAAAGATTCCTAGAAAACTATTTAGTTATTTATCATTGAACCTCCAACAATCTTATAAAGATAATTTATGAAAAATCTCTTTGTCCGAACCTTGAGATCTAAGCCTACTATAATTAATAAGAAAATTCAATTTATCATATTCTAAAACAAGCATTCAGTCTTCTCTCATCCTCACTCCATACTCATAATACCTATTTATAAAGCTTAAAATTGTCTATTGATGAAATATCAGTAAGCTAGTCAGTGATCAGTAGGGGTAAATATTACACACTGCCCTCAGATATGAAAACATATCTTCATTAGGCTATATTTCTTATTTGCTTGTCAATTTGTTAATGCTTTCAAAGAGGGTATTTTCTACTTTCTGGTGTCAGGCATGATAAACCATTCTGCAAGAGTGTACTTGAAGTTAACGTTGATCCTTTAAATTGTAAATTGAAATTAAAATAAGTTCCTTAATGTGTACAATTTAAATTGTGTGCTAATACAAAATTATTTTAAACTTTTAGGTAGTAAGTGGCACACACGTCGCAAGATATTAACTTCAGCTTTCCATTTCAAGATCCTGGGGGATTATTTACCTGTGTTCTATAGGAACAGTATCATATTGGTGGAGAAACTGAAGGAGCACATAGAAAAACCTTTCATTAAAATAAACAGCTTCATCACTCTTTGTACCCTAGACATCATTTGTGGTAAGTAAAAGAATAATGTATAATGGAAAATAACATATTAGAGTAGCCTACATGAAGGGAAAATGAGATTATTGTACCGTTTGTTCTTTTAGAAGAAAAACTACATTATTAGATATTGAAACGGTGTCAGAACTCCATAACACCTGGATTGGGGAACATTGGAAGAAGATTTCTCTTCATTGATGATAATTTATGTAAGGCAATTACAGTATGTTCCCGTTGACTATGAAGAGAATGACCAAGTCGGGTGATTCCAATAAACAACAAAAACTCCCTAGGGGGTAGTATTTAGTGGTTGCTTAAAATAACACCACGACCACCAACAACAACAGCAACAACAACAACAGCCTACAAGAAGTGTCCCTGTTAAGTCGAGCAACCCAGCAGAAACCTGGGACAACGACCTGTGATCAGTGCTGGAGGTTCCAAGGCTTTTACAACCTTGGTAGTATATAGAAGCCAGAAAACACCTTGAGGCAACCTCTAGGGCTAACAACCGTAGTTGCAACTTGGATGCATACACGTCCAAAACAAATTCAAGTCAAGAAGCATGATGGCACAACTTTTCAAGAAAGTTACCCAAGGGGGTAAGTTTTCAGACGAATCCCTCATAAAAGTTGTGGCACACAAGTCTCACTCAGGGAGACTCAGCATCAAACAAGAGCGTCTCATTGCATCCTGGGCCGTTAAAAACTCAGAGCCAAATCAAAAACCTTTCTTGCAACATTCAACATACAGTCCCTTACACAAACTGGCAAGCTGAAAACTCTCACCAAAGCCTCCACACGAAAATGAAATGTCCATTATTACCCTACAAGAAACATGGCACCCAGACAAAAAGATCTTATAATCCAAAGGTTATCGTTTCTTCAAGGGCAGAGCTCAAAGAACGGATCCTCATTGGATCTGTGATGCTTGGAACCGCATTTGCCATGAGAACCAGACGCCTTAAATCAGTCTTAAAACCTGGAAGCAGTGATGACAGATTATCCATATTAACACTCAAATGCTCCAACAGGACCTACGCCCTAGTTAAAGCACATGCCCTATAAATGATAAAAACAGGTCTGACCCAGACAAAGTGGACAACTTCTGAGACCTACTGGATGAAACACTAGCTTTAATTCCCAAATACTTTGTGAAACTTATTATGGGTGACTTCATACGATATAAATTTCATCATGATCTGTATTGAAAACCATTCACATTTACAATGGGACCGGTTTCTACCTCAATATGGGTCATGGTTTGACATCATATTAAATGATATTGAATAGGTGGATCTGCATTTTAATTTCTTATTACTATGGGTGACTTCTACACCCAACTCGGTCGAGTTAAAAGCACATGAAAATTATCGGCAATTACCTGCCCACAAAAGAACAAACAAAAACAGAAAGAGATTGTTCTCCATTTGTAAAAATCACCAACTGCAGGTCATGTCAATCCACTTTTGCCATCTACCCAGAAAGCAGACAACATGTTGATCTCCCATCCAAACCATTCGAGAGTTCCAAATAGATCATGTCACGATCTCCAGGAGAAAGAGCCCTGAAATTATCAATATCAAAGCAAAAAAATATAGATGTGGCCTCTGACCACATATCTATAATCAAATTCAAACTAATGTCTGCAAACACCAGAAAGACCCACCAAAAAGATCACATACTTTAACAACGATAAACTTTGACAAAGGGTCTTGGAGTTCCAGGAAGCGACTGTGACTTTAACAACATTAAAATGCACCTGATTGAGGCCACCAAAGAAGTTGCAGAAATGAAAAGAAGCAAAAAATATGTCTGGTCGAATGATACCTGTGAATCAGTACTAAAGGCTCGATGCATGGAAACCTTATTACTTGACAAAATTGGAAACAAACTGGGAAACCTGCAAAATCCAATGGGCCCAAGCAGCTAAAGTGATCAAAAGAGAAATGTAAGTAGAAAAAGTCGCTTATTTAAAAGAGAGTCTGTAACTATACAAATTATTATTATTGTTATTAACAAAAATGTGCACAATGTGCAAAATACAAAAACTATACTACATTACTCTAGTCCTAGTTTTGTTATTGATATTTGTCTTTTACTGCCGATATTTGCATGATATCATTCACAGTGTTCATTGCACAATTCACACACACAATTTTCATTCGCGTGATTAAAACACTTATTTTTGCAGAACTTGTGATGAAAACCATGTACTGCATATCGCGTTATTACGTGTCGAAGCTCATAATTTGCTTGTTTCCAATCATCTGTCACTATGGCGTCTCGTAAGTTATGAGTTTCATTATGGTCCGTATTGACAACTGATCACTATCAAAGGGTAGAGAACGGTCCACCTAATTCAATGCCATAAGCTTCTATATCGTCTTATAAAACTGGGACTAGTTTCATCCCCATATACAGGGTCTTTTTATGGCTCGCTCTGCGGCACCACTCAGAGCATGGCACGGCTGGCGCAATCACACTCCGTCGCTAGCCGGTATAGTGCGCGCTTTTCTTCTCTACTATTCAGGGTAATTCACACTTATAGAAATCCATTTCTAGTGAAACTATTAGTCTAAAACCTACCCGGCATTACATTTGATGCTCAGAATGTTGTCCCTCAGCTGTCAAACACGCCTGAAATCTCGTAAATAGGTTTGCAGACACTCGGCGAATCTCAGCCCGTGTGATGTTCGAAATAACTTGCGTAATGTTCTCTTGTAGTTCTTCTCCTTTGTGAGGGTTCTTCACATACACGCTTTCCTTCAGCATCCCCCACAGGTAATAATCACAGGGATTTAAATCAGGAGATCTAGGGGGATAATTAACCACACGATCTTCGAAAACTTCCCTATTACCTCCATAGAATGATTAGCAGTGTGCCCATTGCATTTTCTGACGTATTCCAAAATGGTGTCAAGTAAAGGTATGGACCACACAGGCCGGAATTGTATGCAAGAGAATCTCAAGATATAAGTCTATTAGGAGGCCATGACTTACTTGAGACGTACAATTTTAAAAGGTTGTGAAGAACAGAGCAGTATCACTTAAATTGTTTCGAAAACAGGTAAAATATTATATATTATTATACACACTTACTAAATTGAACTGAAAGCGACAGGAAGCAAATCATTACCATTACGTCGGAAAGAAGAATAATTGCGATTGTAATCGGAATTTCAGAAGTATTACTGCTTCTAAATAAGAATATTCTGCAAGATACTTGCTATATGTCAGTAAGAAGCATAAGGACGGCGTGAAATAGGAATATTTTATTTAAATACGTTCGCCAGAAGAGCTGATACATAATGTAGCAACACATCGGAGCTCATCATCGAGAAGTGTTGTAAGAAGAGAACAATACTCACGAATCATTTCTTGAAAAGAAGAATTAAGGAATAATTAAGCTTTCAGAAGATAACTAATTTAAAATCACAGATACTTCTAAAACAAGGTCGAAGATATCAAAGCAAATATAGATAATTGATTGACCAAAACACGAAAAATAATAGAATACTTAAGAAGAGAATATTATTTTAAATAAATTTTTAAAAATTAACGATTACTTTTCGAATTTCTTTTATTGTATTGTCAGCTGCAGTATGAATAAGATGACTTCTTGCTAATTTCGAGGTGGACCGACCTGGAGGTGTATATGATCCAGTCAGTAGACCAGACCTGTTGTGAGAGGAGGATTCCAGCCAAACCGCAGACCGTGGCCAATCGTCACCAGCGATGTGACGGAGAGAGAGAGCTACAGAGACGGCTTACTTGATGAATGACGAGATAAGTTTTACTATAAATAAATTATTTCTTAATTAAGCTAGGCGTATGTATCTAATGAAATACTAAACACTTTATTAACCATCATAATTAATAAAGATACAGCACACAAATTGTGCATTGTATAAACAAAGTTTGTCATATGTACTGTCACTTTTCACTATTACAAAAGTTCACAATAGATAATCCCCGGTTTTTGCATGTGATTACGTGATATCGACTGCAATGCTCATTGCACAGCTTGCAAACACAGGTTTCGTCGGGGTCATGGAAGTACTTCGTATTGCACAGTTTATGGTGATACCCATGGACCGCCATCGAGTTAACGAAATGTCGCATGTCTTGATTAGTCTTTGTCCATGTTCTATTCATCATCGCCTCCGTTGAGTAGAAATCGAGCCAAATTTCTTCCCTCTTCTTCATTCTGTCCTGCATTAATTTTTCCCAAGCATCTGTGGATGGAAACCCTCGCTTCATTCGGAGGTCCTCGATGAAGAAGGTTTCCTTTGCAAGCTCATATGCAAGCCTTGATTTTGTTTATTTTGATATTCCCAGTGTAGCTTTCAGGAAGCGCGACTTTACTGCTTCAATTGTGTTCAGCTCAGCCATCCCATATAATGTCCAGTCCATATGTGGCAATTGGCGCAATTTTCGCATCGAAAAGTTTCATAGCAGTTTCTAGTGAAAGCTTCGTAATTGTTTTAATATCATACATTGCTTTGGTGGCCGCTGTTGCTCTAGACTTTATGTGAATTCTATAGGTTGTTGCTGTTGTTTGCATGGTCAGTCCTAGATACTTAAATGTATTGACAGTCTTGAGGACTGTAGATCCTAGGTATATCCTGTCACTAGCGGCCTCTCGGCCACCTTTCCGAAATGTCATTTTCACTCTTTTCTCTGTGTCAATTTTCATCTTGTTATCATTTGCCCACCTGTCTAGATTGTCTACAGCTTTTTGCACATCATGTAGGTAACTTGATCCTATCCGTCTGCATATAAGTATATTTTCAAATCCTCTATTCCTTGCTGAATAACCTTTACCACATCGTACGTCGCAATGTTAAACAGCAAGGGGCTTAGTGGGTCTCCTTGGAGAACTCTGTTGGTCTGCATGATCAATTTCGAAGCCGCGACTTGGTCATCAATTTGTGTGTAATTTGTCGTCAGTATGTTACTTATCAGAGTCGTGAGCTTGTCTTTCCCCATTATTGCTTCCAGCTTCGCGGTCTGCTTAACGTGTCGAAAGCTTTTGCATAATCAACAAATACTGCATGGAATTTGCCCTTGGATGTCTGAGGGCTTCTTCAATGTCATTGTGATGAGGTTGTTAATGGCATGGAGGGTGCTCCTTCATTTACGGAATCCAAACTGTTCCTCTGGGAGTTTGTGTTCTACTGCGTCTGCAACTCTTTTTGTGAGAAGCTTTGTCATTATTTTCAGCATGCATTTTTCTATAGCTATTCCTCTATATGAGTTAGGGTCTGACTGGTCGCCTTTTCCCTTGTACAACATTTTCATAGTCGAGGTTCTCCAAGAGGTTGGGATGTTGCATACTTGTAGACAGAGGTTCATTAGGTTTGAAATCACCGATAATAGTGTTTCTGATGAGTCTTTTATGTGTTCCATGTATATGCCATCGGGTCCTATGGCCTGCTTATTTTTAAGTGACATAATAGCTTCGTACACCTCTTCCTTTGTGAACGGGTCAGTTACTTCTTGGTAGGGTCCTGTTATCGCAGCCTCAGTATTGACGTCCTCATCAACATTTAGTATATTCCTAAAGTGATCTTCCCATGTATCCATTTCTATCATTCCACTGCTTTGCACTTTCCTAGGCTTTAATGCTACAAACGGGTCCTTGATGGCATCCTTCACGATTTTTATCACTTCCTTTTCTATATGTTCATTTCGTTTTACCGACAGCAGTTTCTTGTATTCCTTCCTGATGACGATATATTGCCTTATTGTCTCAATGCTCTTGTTTTTCTTTGCTGCATGCATGGCCTTAATAGTGCTCTTTCTCTTCTTATAGCAATCTTTATCGAGTATATTCGCGATCTTCTCTTACGCTTATACACAAGTGCTGATTTGATTGTCTTCTCCAGGGATAGTACGGCTGCATCTATGTTATTATTCTTTATGTTCGTTTCAAGTTCTTTCCGTTCTTTGGTTTGTTGTTTGAGTACATTTTCATTTATCTGTCTTGAGGTTTTGGCATCAGCATAGTTCTCTCTCTTCTCTATTTTTGAGACATTAAAATGCGTCGAGACAGGACAGTGTTTTCTTATCATCGCCTGTTCTGTAGTGAAACATACGGAGTAATTTATTAGCTTAATGTTTTGACCTTTGTAAAATATTAAGTCTATAGTACTGCTCCCTGTATATTTAAGGTACGTTCTATTTTCGAAGTTGTTAACAAGGTTGAAACCTTCCTCAGTCATCATTTCCAGAAGCTCTTTCGCTCTATGATTGTTGTTGTCAAGTCTGCAGTTTAGATCTCCGGCAAGTATTATGTCTCTGCCCGGAGCTATTTGCTTTATGGAGGACATGATGATTGCTATTAGTTCTTCAGTGGGTGTTAGTAGCCCTGCGTACTGTATATTGCTATCACGGAGATCCATTTAAAGTTTATTATCATTGTATCCTGTTCTTGGTGTGTACTTCAAATTTTACCTAGTCTTGGTTTGTAGTAGCATGTTGTTGTTGTTGTTGTTGTTGTTGGAGAGGTTATGGGCTCTATTATTTCACCCAGCCACTACATTTATTATCGTGATATTACACTTATAATGCGAAATCACACGCAATTATTCACACTACGAAGGTCACACGCAATGAGTCTCACTACGCAGGTCACAAGAATAAAGTTGAGCATCATGTCTAAGTACACATCTTAAGTAGCGCGTAACATAACAAAGGAAGTGCGTAGAAGTAAAAAACAGTGGAAGCAGGAGTATGTAACCGTGCGAACAATAAAAAGACAGTAATTTACAAATGAATATGAGAGTCATACAAATATTGATTGATAGCATGTATTATAGCAGGAGACATATCGGTAAGCAAACAGGAGACATTGGTGGGGAGAGCTTTCTGAAGACTGATAAGACGAGAAATAAAAGCCGGACGAAAAGAATCATACACAGGGCATTGGAATAATAAATGATTTACATCACCACTCGGAGTACCACATAGACAGGAGGAGTGGGGGGAGAGGTTAAAACGATGTTTATACAGAGGAGTAAGGGCATGATTAAAGCGAAGACGAACAATGTTGGTAATGTGACGGCGAGAATAGTCACCCTTCAAATACCAAGGATAGGGAGGAATACAAGGCTGAATATTGTAATAATAGCGACCTTTATAAGAAGCTGATCGAGTCAGATCTTCTTGCCACTGACGATAAGCGGAATGTTTAAGAACAGGGTAAAAATCGGGTAGAGGAACTGCAATTTTAAGTAGGGATTTTCCATCACGAGCAGCTCGCTAAGCGAATGAATCCGCCTGTTCATTCCCATAGATACCTATACGACTAGGGATCCAGACAAAAGTGAGAACCACTCCAGATTGATGCAAGAAATAAATTAGACTTTCAACATGATACAAATACCAGTTAAAAGAAGGATGAGAGGACATGAGCGACTGAACGGCACTGAGAGAATCCGTATAAATAGCTGCTTTAGGTATAGAATGTTGCTTAATGTACATGAGAGCTTGACGAATAGCAAAAATTTCCGCAGTGTAGATAGAAAAGTTACTGGGTAAACGATAGAGTTCAGCAACATTGGTATTGACAATATAGAACGCTGCTCCAACACCAAAAGAGTTTTTTGAGGCGTCTGTATATATGTTGACGCCAGAATCACTTAGAGCAAAACGTAGTTTTTTAAAAGGAGGGCCAGTCAAAGAAGAACCAGGAATAGAAGAGGAAAAAGAAGATGTAGGGGAGATAATGATAGAAGGGACAAAAAATAAACAGTCAAAATGTACTGAATAAAAGGGAGAAGAAGCATTGCGTAAGATAGTATTTTTATAGGAGAGAAGAAATTGATATGCATACAACAAAGCAGGCATCTTACGACGGCGGGCCTGTGAAAGAAGAGAGTATTCATCTAATAACTGCAATTTAGGAAGCACTGGGTGTTGAGCCAGGGCAAATCTTTTAAGTAAATATTTAGATGTTATCATTTTACGTCGAATTGAAAGAGGGAGCTCACCGGTCTCGACAAGGAGAGCATTAGTAGGGGTAGACAACAATGCTCCAACACAAGTTCTCAGGGCTTTAAATTGCAAAGTATTTAAGTGGCTAAGAAAAGAATCCGGCGCAGTATCTATAACATACGCACAGTAGTCGAGTCTAGAGCGAATAGTAGCGGAATATAACAACTGAGCTGTGCCAGGGTCAGCACCCCATGATCGTCTAGTAACCGCTTGGAGAATTTTAATATGCGTATCAGAAGATTTACGTAACTGAGTAATATGATGTTTCCAAGATAACGAGCGGTCTAGCATGACACCAAGGTATTTATGGGAGGAACAAAAAGGAATGACATGAGAATCGAAAACAAGTGGCTCAGAGTTAAACCTACGCTTAGAGGTAAAAACATATCACAGCATTTGGAGGTGGAAAGATGAAGACCTTGGAAAGTAAGCCATGTAATGACTTGCTCCATTAGCTGATATATATAGTGACGACACACATCGACATTACTATGAGAATAATAAAGAACTATATCATCAGCATAAAAGAGAATGCGAGCTTTTTGTGTAACCAATTGTTCAAGATTACTCATATACAGGGCGAACAGCAGACCACTTAAAATGTCTCCCTGAGGAACACCGACAGATGACAGACGACATGGAAGAGAAGAATAAGCGGATTTAAGTGAAAGTTTCCGATACGTAAAAAAATTACGCAAGATATGGAGAAAATGAGCAGGAAAACCTTTCTGTGCGAGTTTAGTCCAGAGAAGATGAAGTGGTATGGAGTCAAAAGCTCCTCGTATGTCCAAAAAAATAGCAATAAGACAATCCTTGCGAATTTGCGCTAATAGGATATCTATTATTAAAATGTTAATAGCATCTTGAGCACAACGACCTTTAAAGTAGGCGAATTGATATTTGGGAACCAAATTATAATATTCAAGAGACCACAGGATTCGTTGAAGGATAATTTTTAAAAACGTCTTGCGGATACACGAACCAAGGACAATCCCTCGAAAGCTGTTAGTGTCAGTGTGAAGTTGACCAGGTTTGGGGATATGCACCAAAAATTCATTCCAAGAGGTAGGGACAGAAGTAGTGAGAAGTATATTATTATAGAGAGCTAATAAAGCTTGTTTAGCACGTAGAGGGAGGATCCGGAGCATATCATATGATATATAATCAGGGCCTGGAGACGAACTCTTTGCGTTACACAAGGTGGCCTCAAGTTCAGAAAGGTGTATAGGTTGGAGTAATACAGAAAAGCGGGAAGAGCATGGAGACAGGGGGATAATAAAGTCTGGCACAACATAATAAGGAGTGAGTGAGTTGAGAAAGATAGATAGAATCTGTGGAGGGGTGACAGAGGGTGGAATGTGTTGTTAATCTCGGGTAAGTGAGCGAATTGCACTCCATAAATGAGAATACGAAGTATGAGCGTTTAGGGAGGAAATAAAGGATCGCCAGGCAGCACGGCGTTTAGAAAGAAAAACTCGTCTAGCGTAAGCAATATGTTATTTAAGACGGAAATAATGATGGGGGGGCTAATGTTTTCCTATATATCCGGAATAAGCGACGTCGTTTAAGAACCAGATTATGGCACTCTGTCTCCCACCATCGTAAAAAGGAATAGGGACGAGAAGAGTGAGAAGAAATAGGTTTATAGAGATGGTAAAGATCGAGATAATCTTGTATAAATTGAAAGAGAGTAGAAAAGGACAAAATAGTATCAGAAATAAGCTCAATACGATGGGTAACATAAGAAATAAAAGATATTCTATCAAAGTGACGGAGGGAGCGAACATTACTGATACATGTAGGAGTGGAAGAAGAACTAGGAAACCTACCAAGACCATACGTAAGAATAATAGGGAAATGGTCGCTAGAATGTGTATCAGAAAGACGATACTAAGTTACAACCGAAGCCATTGCAGGACGACATAATGATAAATCCACAGCACTGGGAGGAGAGCCGGGGGGAGTGAGGCGCGTGGGAGAACCATCGTTTAAAATGACAAAGTCGTGCGGTTGTGAAGCAGTCAGGAAATAAGAACCAGGGAAGTATCACTACTGCTTCCCCACATAGAATGATGAAGATTGAAGTCCCCTAAGAGGAGAAGCTCGTTATGAGAAGAAAATTGCTGCAAGAATCGACACCATTGAATATGAGAAATAGAAAGATCTGGAGGGCAGTAAAGGTTAATATTGGAAAGGCGATTATATGAGATACCGATAGCAAACGTATGGGGTAGACAATACGAGATATGAAGACATTGATAGGATAAACTATGGTGAATAAATAAAGCAACACCACCGTGACCAACACCATCACAACGCTCAACATTAAAGCCATTTAAATAAAACTCAGAGGATGGGGAAAACCAAGTCTCTTGTAAGGCTATAATGAAAGGGGAAATTTCGTTTATCAAAAATTGTAACTCATACCGTTTACAAGGAATACTCCTAGCATTCCACTGCAGGATACGTAGCATCTAAAGAGAACATAGTGTGCACACAGTCACGAAGCTTATAAAGTGTATGTGCAACATGTGGCTGGTCCCCTAATAATTGAATATGTTGTAGAAATAGTTGATGAATACCACTTTGGAGATGCGCCTTTTGGCGTAGCACAGGGGAACTAGATGATTGAGAAGGAGCTGAAGGTAAACACTGAGAATTACGGGACGTAGACGGAATCGGGGACGGGGAGGATGAAGATGAAGTGGATGGAAAGACCGAGGTATGTGAAGACACTGGAGTGGGTCTGATGAGATTAAGATACCCAGACTTATCAAAACCAGGTTTTGGAATGGGACGGGACTCTTTCATAACCACCTGAGTAAATTTACGTTTCTTGGGGGTTTCCACAGGTGAAGAGGAACTAGTAGAAGGAAGAGGTGGAAAATGATGGGTATTATTGGACATGTCAAATTGGGTCGAGGGTTTTCTAGCAGACGCCTCGGAAAAGGATGGATTTTCTGTAGACATAAGCTTTTTAAGGGCAGTTTGTTGTTGATGAGTAGGGCAGTTTGATGAGCCAGTATAATGTTCCTGCTGACAATGAACACATCGGCGAATATTTTCCTGACACTCGGATGTAAGGTGATGTAACGCACAATGCCCACATCGGGGTGACTTAGCCATGTAGTAGCATGAAATACCGCGCATTGGTCTCCCTCTTGGTCCTTGCGTTGCTGGTAAATGTTGCGCATAGAAGTGCTGTAGTTCAATGGGTTTGGTAGATAAAGTCTCAAGTAGTATGAGAATATCATGTGATTGTAGAAGGTTATTGTTTGTCAACTGTATGGCGCTCTTCAGACCTTCTACGTTCCATAACAAGATGCGAAGAAGGTTAAGCTGGGAGTTTGACTCCTGTTTCTCTGGAGCGAAAAAGACGGCATCGTCTCACAACGCCTTTAGGCCAAGCTTCTGGAGCGTACACCTTCCCCATTTCATGTAAAAGTATAACTACTCTTAGTGCTTTAAGTGAATGATTAGTTTGTAATTCTTCACATTCAATAATATTTGTCACATTTAACTTGGTTAGGTGTCGCTTTACCATTTCTACAGTGGTATTATGGTGTAGTCGCCCTATGTATATCCAAGCTCTGGGTTCTGCTGCTTGTAATTCTGTTTAATTCATCGTGAGGTACTTTTCGGAGTTGATTGATCGTGCATCTGCTGTTGTCAAGATTGTCGGCTGTATGTTGGAAGGCGTTGGTGTCTTTTGTGTGGATCGTGTCTCTTCCATGATTTCTTTTTATGTGCGGCTGAGGTGCGTTGTGATTTCCATGGATGGCATGTTTGAGGAAGTTGCTTGATCCGCTTCTGTGTTCGTTATGAACGAATTATTACCTCGAATATCGTTCAAACTATTTCGATTGACGAGTTCAACCTTATGGATTATAATTCTCGTGTTAATTTCCTCATGTATCTAATATGAATTATAATAAGTGTGAGATACTTAGAAGTGCAAATGATACAGTGAGGTTGTATGTGTATACATATAGTTGAATCAAGACCGACTACAATATATCAGACCGTAATATCAAAACCAAGATGGTGGACGTCGTGGGCGCAGTAGCTGCCGACTGATCAAGGTTAGGGTAGCACGCAATAACTTCATTTCGACGATAAACCAACTCACGATTTTCGGAGATGGAATTTAGTCCCAAAGGAGTTCTTTTACCTGCCAGTAAATTTACCGACATGAGGCTGACGTATTTGAGCACCTTCAAATACTACCGGACTGAGTCGGGATCAAACCCGCCAAGTTGGGGTCAGAAGGCCTGAGCTTCAACCGCCTGAGCCACTCAGCCCGGCGTTACATTAAATTACTTGTGTTGATACCACCGAAAGAGCTACACAATATCTGGTTCAATCCGCCAGAAATTAAGAAAAGGTCACGTACATATTTTGCAAACGGTGGTAGGATAAATGTAACATCATAAGGAAAATCACTGTTGCGCCTATGAAAACGCTTCGCGAACAAGTACTCATCACATATAATCAACCAGAATCACGCATATTCTGCTAGAATAGATGGACAGCCCCACAGCAAAAGAGAAGAAGCTGATTATTTCGAAATTTCACTTAGTCAAATAACGTTTTCTCTTAGATTGCACTTCGCTGGATAGATGGAAATACATTATAAAACTGCTAAAATGATATTTATAACATCATTTTGAATGTTTAAAAATAATTTATGGTGCGAAATTCCTCAATTTATTCACTCTCATAAGAACTATGAGACATAACGTGTTGTCTTAGTTTCGAAGTGGTGGACAATTTCTAATGTTCAACACTCGATGAAAATGAAGTACACCCGAAATGATTATGCCAGCCCAATGAACATCCCCGGTGATGTTAAGCCTTCCTTACTGGAAACTCTTAAATCGTATGTTGACATATGATATAGTAGCACTTCCAACCATGATGGTAAACTTAGAAATGAAGCGCTCAAACACTAAAGATATAATAGGATTTTCCCCATTGAAGAACATGAGTAGAACAACTCTATTGACTCTAAACAGATGTCTTTAAACTACATGGGCGAGCTACAATTTGGTGTAGACTGCTTGATAACAGATATCCACAGCATGAATCGGAAGGTATTGGTACAATAAAACCCTTGAGTTACAAACAAAGCTAATCCCTGCAAATCCCCCTGTGGGTGGGGCGGTAGAATAACACCCTGTATCCCCTGCCTGTCGTAAGAGGCGACTAAAAGGGGCTCCAGGGGCTCTGAACTTTGGAGCGACCACGGGGCCCTCAGCTGAGTCCTGGCATTGCTTCCACTTACTTGTGCCAGGTTCCTCACTTTCATCTATCATATCTGGCCTCCCTTGGCCAACACTTGTTCTTTTCAGACCCCGATGGTATTACGTATGGATGCCTAGGGAACCTTTCATTTTCATGCCCTTCGTGGCCCTTGTCTTCCTTCGGCCGATACCTTCATTTTTCGAAGTGTCGGATCCCTTCCATTTTTTCTCTGTGATTAGTGTTATATATAGGATGGTTGCCTATTTGTATTTCCTCTTAAAACAATAATCACCACCACCACCATCCCTGCAAGTCACTATTTCTTCTGTGTAACAGTGTTCAGATTGCTCCATCTGTCACACTATAAGTTTTGTCATACACCAAGATCTAGCTAAATGTTACCGTAGGCAAGCACAGATTCTTTCAAAATACAATTAGCCTACATCTAAATCACACGACACTTTGAAGCACATAGGCACTGAAGGAACATCACCATATCAATTATCACTATCTAAATGAATTTTTTTCGAGGAATGCGAATAGGTCAACCATTTAGAATTAGAAAAAATAGTCTTCCCTAATCTCAGACTTACTCCCAGATGACATATGCACACTACTGTTTTGTAGAAATATTCACGAAGTATGTCCCTAATCCACTTCTCTCTTAATGTTTTATTCCTTAGAGAACTTAAGAATAGATGTATGAGAGGCATTGCCATAGTTCGATTTAAATCTGGTTCACAACACGATCAAAACTAACATATTCGGACATGACTGCGTATAATTCCAGATCCTAGTGACCAGTGACTCATATTAATACACTAACAGACTTATATTATACATAGAAACTAATACTTATCGTCAACTTACATGAAATTACTCCAATTGAATGAGAAAACTAAAACGAATAGGCTCACTGTTATCGGTTGGAAAGAGATCTTCCCTAACCACAAATTTTGGTTACACACATAGCCTACGATAGTTTGGTCTTTGACTTCCAAATTTTCCCGGTGAATATTCCTTATCCATTTCTCCTGTAGAGATCTATCTTCAGGGAATTTAAAAGCTTCAGCAACGGAATAATTAGATCTACAACCACGAACGCAGCAGGAACGACCCATTATGTGCTATGTTACAGCACGATAATATAAACACTATTATACATCAAAAATACCATCATATAAATTTCTAACAAAACACCATACTGATAAACCGTTATAGATTACTATTTTACCAAACATATACTTTATACTTCAATAACTCGATCAAAATAACACTCTTTAACAGAATGTAAACACAGATATGAACCAACTACATGTCTCAAACGCTTGCCCACGATGTCGCCATTTTCCTCCTAATCGATAGTAACATTAAGGTCTGATATATTGTAGTCGGTCTTGGTTGAATCATACTATACTAAGTTAACAGGTAACTAGATCGATATTTCGAAAGAAATGGCTATGCATAAGTCGAGTGCATAATCGTAGTAATTGGATTACGAGAAAGAAGGTAGACTATCGAACAGCTAAATATGAGTATTTGCTTCGTGAAGCCATTCTGGTTATGATTACGTCACAGATGGGTGATATGAGAAGAAGTAGGATCTACACGAGTTATTCCTTGTCAAGTCACGTCACTAGATGCAAGAATGAAATGTTAAGGTTAAGCATCGGCGAGAAACGAAATGATCCATAGGCTATAAGGGAATATTAATGCAAAGGGGAATGATACGTCTTAATAAATGTATTTATTTAGGAAGAGGTTATGAGATATGAAATGCGATATTGTTAATGATGCTATTGAATTGATTGAATGTTATGTAGTCGAGAATGGAGTTATGTGAAGCCATTTGAGTAAGGTAATGTGAAGTTTAGTTGTAATAAGACCTAAATATGGTTGGTAAATGTTGAAATATTCAAAGAAGGATCAAATAAGCAATGCAAGTACAATGAAGGACATACGTCGAAAGAGTAACATAATACAAGGTATGAATGGCGAATACATGTGTATAGTTAAGATTAAAGGGTTACCGTAATGTCAAATACAGCTGTTGATGTTAGGAGATATTCGTAACATATGGCATGTTCTCGTAATGTATACATTGAGATATATATATTAAGTCGATATAGCCATCATGAACAACGTAGGTGAATAATATCGGGATATCATAATGGGAATATTTGCGGAGTCACTTGAATAAGCTTGACATAATAGATATGAGCCTAGTGAATGAACGTATACATATTGAGCCAATGAGTAGCGAATTAAGAACTATTTAGTTAGAAATGTTTTGTAGGTTATTTTTATATATTTGAGAGGTGATTAATAATTTATTTTACATTTAAAGATGGTAGGCTAGGATAATAGGAACCTAGATTTTGGTAGGCAATAGGGGTACTAACCTTAGCCCGTCAATCGTCAACAAAATTTTCTACGCCAGTGAATGAATTAAAGAATAAATTCAGACAGCAAGTTCCAAGTTCCAATTTTCAATTTTTAACGAAATGCTTGAGATTTAACTTCAGTGTTGTAATGTTATCGATATGAATAATGAACTTTCTTTCACGTTAATTATTATTATGGCAATTAAATAATTGAATTAATTGTCATACAAGATGGAATGTTAGAAGATTCAGGTTCATTTCAGAATCAATGATTTCATTTTTTAAAATTAAGCCAGCGCTGACTTATTTGAGATGTTATGAATAATGATTGATTTTAAACACAGATGAACGAATTTTTAAGATAATTTGAGTTCTCTATTCTTTCATTCATGAGCAATTTAATAAATTTCTTCTTTTAATTTATTTTTAATTAAGTGAGTTATGATTTGTAGATGTTAGCTGTAGATTGACTTAGTTATTAAGGTACTTTTCATGCGATTTACTTCGAATCTTGCGATGAATGAATGATTTATTTGAAAAGGTGGTAGGATGGAGACGTTCATCGGTATTTATCGCGTGCAGTCCCTGTCTTCTCTTGGAACTCACGTTAATCTAAACCATTTTTTTTACGAAGAATTGCCCTGAGACAACATTCGGCTTCCGAGAAATTTTTACTGGGTCGTACCTGGACGCGGGAAGGGCGTAGTAGTGTGTGCCGTCGCATTATATTGCATAAAGTAACCATTACTCTTTTCTTCTTCCGTCAGCTCTTGAAAGAATGGTCTGAGAATGAGGTCTATATATCGATCAGCATTTCTTGTTTCACGGAAAAATATAGGCCCTATAATTCTGCGAGCACTTATTGCACACCAAACGCCTATCTTTACATCATGAAGTGGACGGACATGCAGCTGGTGGGGATTTTCTGCACACCAGTAGCGATTGTTTTGACTATTTACATAGCCACTTAAGTGTAGCCATGCTTCATCACTATTAAAATAAAGGTTCTGGGTCAACATACCCATCGTGAACTGACTGAAGCAACCAATTACAATACCGAACCCTGACGAAACTGTCAGGTCCTTTTAAATATTGGGTAGCAGTGGGCTTTACAGTTTTACTTTAAACAGTTTTGTTGCTTTGTGGGCAGAAGGTAATGACACATTAGCTTGTACGGCGAGACGAGACAGGGATTTTGTTGGAGTTCTTTCCAAGAGAACTCCTATTTCGTCAAGCTTTTCCTCTGTTAAAACGGTTCATCTCCTGCGTGATTTGTTAAGAATGGACCCGGTGGTGCGGAACTTCTTTACTAATTTACGTACCAAACTCCTATGGGGAGGGAGGATGCCAGAAAATTTGTGAATGAATCGAAAGCGGCATTCTATACAAGAAGAATGCTTCGCATACCACAACACAATGAATACATGCTGTTCTACTGTATACATCACTTGTTAAACGCAGAATTAATATTCCTACAGAAACTATGCTATTTTAAAGTGAACACATTGAACATGCTACCAGTACCACAGATGTTGAACTAAACTATTGTTGTGAAGCAATGGTTATCACTACTGAACTGCATTAGATCATCTTAACCAGTCATGAAGCAATATATCTCCCGGCAAATGAGTCATCCGTCCGCGCTATCGCCTTCTGTGCATGTTCAGCCAAGAAAGAGACCCTGTATATTGGAGGACGCTACAATTGGAAGAAATATGCACACATATAACCAATAATAAATTAAACACTTTGGTATGCTACTATTTACAATCTTAATTTAAACATTGATGAAGTCCGAACTACACATCCAAACTTAAAACTAAATGACGCATCGAAACTCCTGTGGTTGATGCCGAACTATGTCGTTGCTCCTACAGCAGCTAAATGTTGCTGAGTTGATCTGGGAGTTGGCACCCCAATTTGCATTAGACGAGCAATTTGATTTGTAATTTATGTTTGTTCAATGTAACATGGGTAATGACTTATGTAGCTTGCAAGGGACATTTGTAATTTGAATAGGTATTCCTTTTCGTCAGATGTAGTGATCTGGTGTTGGTGTCCGTATCAGATGCACGCAATTTACGAAGAACATAGGGACGTTTACTTCAAACCAAATTAAAGTGAATCTGGTGTTGGTGCCCGTATCAGGTGCACGCAACTAACGAAGAACATAGGGACATTCACTTCAAACCAAATTGAGTCTGGTGTTGATCTTCGTATCAGAAGCACGCAGCTTACGACGAGCATAGGGACATTCACTTCAAACCAAATTAAACAATAGATCACTACATCTGACGAAAAGGAATACCTATTAAAATTACGAATGTTCGCCGTTAAACTACATAAAAGTCATTACCCATGTTACATAGAGCAAACATTAATTATAAATCAAGTTGCTCGTCTATACAGATAGGGATGCCAACTCCCAGTTCAACTCAGCAACATTTGGCTGCTGTACGGGCGACGACATAGTTCGGCATCAACCACAGCAGTTTTGATGTGTCATTTAGGTTCAAATTAGGATGTGTTGTTCGGACTTCATCAATGTTTTAAATTAAGATTGTAAATTGTGGCATACCAAAGTGTTTAATTTATTATTAGTTAAATGTGTGCATATGTCTTCCAGTTTTAGCATAGCTGAAGATGACGCAATATATATGGGGTCGAAACTAGTCCCAGTTTTATGAGACAATATACATGCTTATGATATTGAACAGGTGGATCCTTCTCTACCCTTTGATAGTGATCATGGCGTCTGTTGAATAAAAGTCATTCCAGATATAGCTGCATTTTTCTATGAGAGTATGGAATGTGTTCTTGTAGGCCTTACTCTTTGGCAAGTGTATCTGAATTCTGATGTCTTCTATGAAGAAAGTTTTTTAGTAAGACATAGGTAAGTCTTGATGGTTGCTGTCTTCCTGATACCCAGGATTCGTTTCATATAATGAGCTTTAACTTTCTCTAGCATTAACTGGTTGTTAATTTTAAGTTTATCCCAGATTATATGAGTCCCATAAGTTGCTATTGGTGCTATAGCTGTTGCCATTGCTGTTTCTGTTGAAAGCTTTTGTGTTTGTTGAATGTTGTAAATTGCTTTTATTGCTGATGCTGTTCTTTCTTTGATATGACTGTTAAAAGATGCCAGTGTTGTTTGAAGAGTAACTTCGCGATATTTGAATTTTGGTACTACTTCGAGAGTTCATTTTGAAGGGTTAGTGTATCTTTTGGAAAGAGTTTACCACCTCTTCTAAAAGTTATTTGTTTAGTTTTGTCATGATTTATTTGTAAATCATTTTCTATGGCCCATGAAGTGAGTCTGTTTATTACCTTCTGGAACTCATCTCTGCCATCTAAACCTATTGGCTATTACCATATTATCTGCATAGAGTAGAAGTATTGCTGAACTGTCCTTAATGATATTTGTAACGTCTGCTGTCATGACATTGAACAGTAGTGGGCTAATCGGTTCTCATTGTAGAACACCATTAGTTTGAATTAAACTTTTGGTTAAGGTGATATCATCAGATATTTGGATGACATTGTATTTTAAAATGTCTGAAAGTTTTTTCATTATTTGGTGTGATTTTCCAATCAACAGACTGAGTTTTCAGATGAGCGTGTCCTATTTATGAAATCAAAGGCTTTTCTGTAATTTATGAAGACTACAGAGTATTTTCTGCTTGGGTGTCTTATTGTATTTTAAACATGTTCTAGTTAGAAGTTCACAGCATGGAGAGTGCTTCTTCCCTTTCTGAAACCAAATTATTTTTCTGGCATTAGGACATCCAATTCATCAGTAAACCTGCCATTTAAAATTTGTAACTATACAAATGGTCATACATATTAGTCCCACTGTTGGGCGTTGTTTGTAACTTTCTGGCTGTTCAGATTTATCCAGTCTTTAAAAAACTGAACACAGTTATTAACATGTGTAATTAATAAATTGAGACACATTTACGAGTATTTACCGGGACACAATTGAAATTTATTTCCCCTTTCACAACTAAATTCAACAAACATATCACCAAAACATGAGACAAAATTGGGCGCCGCTGTAATACTACAGGCGTTCATGAATTCATGAGTTTTGCCTAGCATTGAGTCTTCCTGTTCTGCTGACGATACTTCAAATATGCTATTTATCTTACATGGCACTGTTTAATTCTGAAAACGCATCTACATAGCATCAGGGGCGGTTTCTCCATAAGGTTGCAGGTTTGCGCTACCCCCATTAAATTTTTATGTTTATTTTAGGTAAAGTTTTATCATTTGGATTACTCAACTGCTGTATTTTCATTCAACAAGACAAACCTTTCAAGAGCTTGAAAGAGCAAATATTGACTACAGGAGACTTCACAAGCCGGTACTCTTAGATGTTCACTGCAGGAGCCGAAAAGTTTGCAGCGGGAAGTCAACCTGAGGTAGGATGAAACCCGGGCTGCTGGAGGGGTGCGCGGGGAGAGGAAAAGATAGGCGTGGCTTCTTATACATTGATTAAATGGAGGTTTATCAACCTGGCTCCTCCTACCGCGGCCGACTGGATCCCTCGTTGCGCTAAGGAGCTACCTAGAGCGGCGCATCAAATCGGCCGTGCTCCTACGTAACCAACTACTAGCGAAGTCGCTAGAGACCGTTGCTGCTCAATGTGAGATTCTGTTATAGAATAGGTGTGTCATCTAGCGACACCGGATGGAAGTTCATCTGCTGGACCACGGACGGTTGGATCCCTCGCTGCGCCCCGTAAGGAGCTAGCTAGAACTATTCGTCCTGGCTAGAGCGACGCATCAAGTCGGCCGTGGCTGGATATATAACTAATGTCTCTAAATTTGATAATAAACACCGCCATTTCTTTCAGTATAGTCGTGAGCTTTGTTATGTGCGTACAAGCTAAGTAGCTTATTGATTTCATTGTGTAAACATTCGTGTCAGCATGTGTGTTTTTGATGAATATTGATGAATGATGTGTTTTTATTATTGTGCGTTTTTATCAGTGGTATTTTTCCAGATCATGAATTCGGTGCAGTCTTTAATGTCTAGGCCGTTTCCGCAACGGACTGCCGAGGAACAATCCGAGGTGAAACGAATGGGAAGGCCCACGCGACGTTTAATTTCGAAACCAGTTACATTACAAAAGGATACTTTTTCAATACCGGAATTAGGCTACCTCAAAGTGTTTCATTTCAGTTTTTATATGAAAAAGTGTTAATGCGTTATAGTAATATTCCTGAAAATAGAAATGTAAAATGTTTGTTTTATTTTAACAATAAAAAAGTATTGTTGACGTATCTAGATTTGAAAATTAGCCTGTAATCATATTATATCATCTTTAAAAATTGTGCACCACTGAACTTTTAAACCACCAGCCGCCACTGCATAGCATGTCAGGTTTCTACTCCACCAGTAAAAGATGTTATAAGCTTCTTCTTCTTCTTCCGTTACGTCATCTGTAAGATTACGGGCAGCCTTGTCATGGTTTAGGTTTTCTTCCTCTTCTCCCAGAACCTCTTCATCCTCTCACTCCTCTACCATTCTTCAAATGATATTTTCAGTATCCTCCTTTCTTGCCTTCCCCAATGCTCTATCCTATTCCTGTACTTTTCTCTGTCATTGAGCTCTGGCATATTGGTTGGTGTATATTTCTTCAGTTCTCTGTCTCTTCCACCTTGAGCCCCATCTCAGTCCTGTCCTTCCGGAATTTGACAACCCACTTAATTCCCGCCTTTCTTCTCGTCCTACTCGTTGTCTCCCATTTCCTTCTAGTCATTCTCTTGATGACCACATGTCCAGCAAATCTTGCTCTTTTGAGTTTTGCTTCTTCATAGAAAATCCTCATCTTTTGGTACAGTTCGCCCCTTGATCTTTCCCATCTTTCACCTCTACCTTCTGGTCTCAGTATCTTTCTCAGAATTGTTCGTTGTTTCTACAGTTTCTCTGCCCCATGCCTTCCTAGTGTCATCATCTCTGCCACCTACAGTATTGCGTACCTCGCTGTTCAATCAATCAATCAATCAATCAATCAATCAATCAATCAATCAATCAATCAATCAATCAATCAATCAATCAATACTGAACTGCATTTAGGGCAGTCGCCCAGGTGGCAGATTCCCTATCTGTTGTTTTCCTACCTTTTGTTAAATGATTGCAAAGAAATTGGAAATTTATTGAACATCTCCCTTGCTAAGATACTCCAGTCCCTAACTCCCCTTCCTATAAATGAATACTAGCAATTATCCGTGGCTTCTCTCGCGTGGATTTCGTAATTTGATCAAAGAAATCGTTCCTCGGCATTGTACTAAGACATTATCTCAAAATTCCTAAAGTAGAAAAACTTACCCTAAAATTGACTTTCATTTCCCCCAGAAATTCTTTGTAGACCATGTTTGTGGTATTACCTTTTGGGGCTAAGACGACCATGTGACATAGAACTGTAGGGGAAGGTGGGGCAAGATGGGGAAGTGGGGCAGAACGGGGTATAGCTCTTATCTCCACGGTAAGTGGTGCAATCTGTCGGAATCTTTCAGAACATTGACATCACGTGGCTACCTGCTACCACATGGCAGTTCACCACCATTCCTTGCGTGTGTATGTGCTTTTTGGTCACTGTCTAGTATTCTGCCATTGCTTTGCAACTGGTCAGCATTCTTTCATCGCGAGTAAGTAGAAATGATATACATTAAGATAACACGTTGTGTGCCTTATGAGCTTATTATTCCATTATATTGCTTAAAATATTTGAATTACTTTTGCTGTCTAGATCTTATAACTCTAAAAATGTGCTTATGGGGCATAATGGGGTAGTACCCTGTTCCGCCCCACTTCGTCTTTGATCACATTTTATTTATTCTCATTGAATCCTCTTTGTGCATTATGTGAATAGAACTGTGTATTCAATGTACATTTTTTGTAAGGTATATTTGATATTGAACTCATAAAGTACCCCATTTTTCCCACATAATGTGCAGAATGGGGTAAAGGGCACTTTTTTGATAATGTATTTATTTTAAGAGTTGAAAGGGCTAGATGTTCGTTCTAGACATATTTTGTACCTCATGACAGTATAAAAAATGCATATATGCAGTAGAAATAATACTTTTAGAATATTTGATGGCAAATAACCAGGTCCAAAGATTAAATGCCCCTTTTTGGCCCACTTTCCCCTACATGTTAGAAACAGTCTTCGCTCAAGTCGAAAAAATAAATACATGTTTCTTTACTTTTGAAGGAGATTCCAAATACCTATTCCCACATCTATAATATCTTCAGTTTTTGAGATATACATAAGTATCCCCATAAAAAGCATTCAACCCGTTGATCAGTCCTCCCCCACCTCCATCTAAGTGTATTTCCCGATAATGGAAATACATGTCTCTTTATTTTTAAAGGAGATTCCAAATACCAATGTTCACGTCTGTAACATCTTCAGTTTTTTATATATAAGTATCCTCATAAAAATAATTCAACTATTCTTCACTTCATTTCACACCCTGTTAGGTGCCTTCTCCGTAAACAAAAAGGTACATGTTCCTGTATTTTTAAAGGACTTTCCAAATACCACATTTCTTGTCTCTAACATGTTAAGTTTTTGACATATAATGTAGATATACCGGTACTCATTTTAAAAATTCGCCCGCTTTTCCAAATCTTTTCAGCCCCTTAACCTCCTCAGTCCGTATGTAGCATATACTCTACATGTCATTTTAATAACTTGCACCAATACAATAAAATATAAGGAAGAGGTTAATAATGTTAGAAAAATCAACTCTTGAGTCCTGATGTAGCATATATGCTACAAGTCATTAACCAATTAACAAAATTTTGTTTTCTGTTTTTCAACATGTTAAAGTTATTTGAGCAAAATATAACATATTGAATGCGAAAACAGGTCCGGGACTGAAAACAAACAAATACGTGTTTCATTATTTTTAAAGGAGATTCCAGATACCAATCTGTAACACCTTCAGTTTTTGAGATAAATGTATACTCATAAAAATAATTCATCTTCTTCTTCTTTTCTTTCCACCCCTCTCCCGGTGGAATTTACGAAAACAAAAGTACGTGTTTCTTTATTCTGAAATTCAAAATACTAACTTTCACGTATATAACAGCTTCAGTTTTTAAACTTAACATATTTCAATCCTTATTTACTTATTTTCAACCCCATCCCCTTACGTCGATTTTCCGAAAAAACAAATGCGTGTTCCTTAATTTTTAAAGGATATTCCAAATACTAATTTTCACGTCTGTAACATCTTCAGTTTATGAGATATAAATATCCTCATAAAAGTAATTCAATTACTTTTTCACCCCCCCCCCATCCTACCTGTTAAGTTGATTCCCTCTCCCCATAAGTGCGTGTTCCTTAATTTTTAAAGAGTTTCCAGTTACCAATTTTTGCGCTTTTAACATCTTTAGATTTTGAGATAGTATCCTCATACAAAAAATTCAACTAATTTTTCAATTCATTCACCCTAGTAAGTGGATTTTCCGCAGACAAAAGAACACGTGTTTCGTTACTTTGAAAGAAGATTCCAAATACAAATGTTTATGCCTCTAACATCTTCAGGTTTTGAGATATGAGTATCCTCATAAAAATAATTCAACTCCTTTTTCACCCCAGTCCGTTAAGTTGATTCCCCCCACTCCCTCAAAATATTCGTTTTTCTTTATTTTCAACGGAGATTCCAAATACATATTTTCACGTGCCTAACCTTAAGTTTTTGAGATACAAGTTTCTCCATAAAAAGAATTCAATTTTTTCACTACCTTCCACCCTTCCCCCTTAAGTGAATATTCCGAAAACCAAAAATACCTGTTTCTTTATTTACAAAGGAGCTTCCAAATGTGAACTGTCACGACTGTAACATCTTCAGTTTTGAGATATACGTATTCTCATAAAAAGGAATTAAAATCCTTTTTCACCGCTCTCGACCCCAAGTTGAAATCCCCCCCAAAATCCGTGTTTCGTTATTTTTAAAGGAGATTCCAAATACTAATTTCCACATCTGTAACATCTTTCAACTAATTTTTCAATTAATTCACCCCTTAAGTGGATATTCCAAAGACAAAATATTATGTTTCTTTACTTTGAAGGAAAATTCAAAATAAAAATATTAATATCTGTAACATCTTCAGTTTTTGAGATATAAGTATCATCATGAAAGTAATTCAACTCTTTTCGCTCCACCCCCGCCCGTTAAGTTGGTTTACGCCCACCAAATAAATGGGTGTTTCTTTATTTTAAAAGGATATTCCAAACACCGAATTCCACGACTGTAACCATCACTTTCGAGATATAAATTTCTGCAGAAAAATTCAATTTTTTCACTTCCTTTCACACTCCCCACTCAGGTGATTTTTCCATAAACAAACAGTACCCGTTTCTTTAAAAGAGCTTCCAAATACCAATTAATAGGACTGTAACATCTTCAGTTTATGAGATATATGTATCCTCGTAAAAAAAAAATTCCTCTCTGTTTTCATCCCCCCTACCAAGTTGATTCCCCTCCCCCCAAATGCGTGTTTCTTTATTTTTAAAGGAGATTCCAAATACCGGTTTTCACGTTTGTAACATCTTTATATTTTTTTGGTATGTATATACCAGGTGGCTCACGGACGCCGTACATTCTACTTATAAATGTCCCGCATGCATAAGTGATGTGTGGGGTGTCTACCAACTGATTTTAATAGGGGAACTACTGCCAGCGGGCAGGTTACGTCAGAATATGAAGAGATAAGAAACAGAGTCACACTCGCAGCATGTTACTCAGCGTTGCCGGTCGAATGCACCCCTTGCATTAGTAAACATCGTTTTCGACCGCACAGTTCTAGGCTGGTGTATGCTACAGCCGCACTATATTTGCTGTCTGCATATCGGCAGTAGCTAGTGTGATCAGCAGCGGTGAATACACAGACATTATTTTAATCTGAACAATCTGGTCGGAATGCAACAGAAGCTTCTACATACGTACTTCACCGAACAGTATTAGTTTTTGTTTCATACATGCAACTCTTCCATCGAGTGGAATGTCCACACGTGTATAAATAAATAAGTTATTAGATTTCATTTTTTTTGCTAGGGGCTGTACGTCGCACCGACACAGATAGGTCTTATGGCGACGATGGGATATTTTTTTTGAAAGGCCTAGGAGTTGGAAGGAAGCGGCCGTGGCCTTAATTAAGGTACAGCTCTAGCATTTTCCTGGTGTGAAAATGGGAAACTACGGAAAACCATCTTCAGGGCTGCCGATAGTGGGATTCGAACCTACTATCTCCCGGATGCAAGCTCACAGCCGCGCGCCTCTACGCGCACGGCCAACTCGCCCGGTACTACTGCATCTTTGGCGTGCCTACAAACAGTAGCGGCGGTTAGGGGGTGGGGTGAGGAGGGACAGTCGTTCCCACCCGCACTTTGTAGAGTAAATATGACATTTATTCCATTTTAGCCAGCTGGAACTAGGAATTATTTTAAAACTAGCTATTTGTACAAGCCTTGTTGTCATATATGCTAAATCTTTCCTTTACTGTACAGCGCTACGGCAAGTAGTGGAGACGTTGCATGTGCTGTGAGGAAGGGTAGTAGGGGTACAAATTTTTGCCGAGGTCGTGGCCTCGGAGTTATAATTCACTCGCTTGCCGCGCGCATTCGTCAGTCTGGCAGTCTCTTTAGACCCGCCTGCCCGCTCATGGACGCATCCACCCGCGGCGTGCAAACCGCCCGTGTAGACAGCTCTACAAATACCCCATAGTTCTGTTCCGCAAGTGGGTTTGTAGCGGGTGAACAGCGGAGTTTTACCTGCTCGTGGAGAATGAGCCTAAGAGCTATTGTAGGCAACAACTTACTTTTCTTTCTTTCAGTACCATACTCAACTGCCTAACAGTATTCATCCGGCATATTAACATTTCACATTCATGAGCTATCTTAACACAATAAGAAAGCTTTCAAATTTTGTGTTTCTTCATGATGAATGTAACCGTTCAAGAATAGAATTTAAAACTTAAAGTGAAGATTACATTTTTAGACACCAAAATTGACAATTTTTACAAGTAGCAAACGTTAAACAAGATTGGTAAAAAAACAATATTAAGAATCTTAACACCTTGGGCTTTAAGCCCATAGCTTTACATTTCCTCAGCTACAAGCTGAAATTTACAAAAGCACAAATTTACTCAAGGGCAGAAATCCCTTAATTCAAAGAGCACTTGCTCCCAACATTACAACATTCTGCCTTCACGAGGCATTCGTAATTCTTACAAAACCTTGAACAAGAGCGAACAGGCTCTCAGTTTTCCAAGCCTACTCAAGGCAACATTACATGAAAATCTATTAATCTCAGGCCTTACAAGGCGCTATTTACAAATAGAAATCTTATTACACAGAGGTATCTCGTATCCAACCTACAGGGCCTTAGTGAAAAGGAACAGGTTAAATAAACGGCCCGAGTACATTCTGAATGGAGTCGAAGACTGAGCTCCAAAAAAAGAAATGAGAACCTATAGGGCACTTGGCCATCGAAACAGGGACTATTCTCAAACTATTGAGGTAGTACGCATGGAAATAACTTTAACCCATTGCAGAAACAAAAGCGTTGCACCTCAAATCAAGATGAAGGGGAGCTCGAGAGGGTACATCACTCTTTATCCCCGATTTACCGTTAAAGTTTTATGAAATTTTTACATTAGCCGAAAGAAGATTTACATTTTAGAGAAGTTGGTTACACAGTTAAAGATTCGACCTTTCCCTCGGGTTAAACTGCGGAGCTAGCAAGAAATAAAGATGTAAGTGGCCATTACCTTATAGAAGTTCTAGCAGCTGACGAAGAGGCCTCCCGCCTCCTGCTTGACACACATACTCAGATGACGATCAATTGGCCAAGAGACATGAAAATCTGCAGTTTATAAACCCTCGGGGAAAGTTCGAGACCATTCAAGATTAACTAGCCACACCCTCTCAATTTTATTGGTTCATTTAAAATTTAGACTGTGATTGGTAGAAAATTAATTACAGAAATTACAGAAATTAGGGATTGGCTGGATTCAAAATTGGCGGAAAGAAAAGATAAATATTGCCAACCCAAAAATAAATGAACATCAATTAGTAAAAAACTTATGAATACAAAACTTCTTTAAATCGAAAGATCTTTCACTTCATACCAGGGTGCATGAAATCATAGTTTTTAGCAGTGATATCTATGGAAGAATATCCAAACTTCTTGATGAATGACAAACAAAACAAGTAGAAATACATTCAGTTCAGAAAACTTCACAATACAAAATTATATCATATTTTAGTGGTGACATCTTCTGAGTAAATTTATAAGTTGGTCTAGTTTCAATTTCACTGTTCCACCAGTAGAGGAGTTCTTATAGGCGCTAGATTTAAATGCGCGGCGTTGGGGTGTACCTCCCGACCTCCCGGTACAATAATAATAATAATAATAATAATAATAATAATAATAATAATAATAATAATAATAATAATAATAATAATAATAAATTTATGAACACAGTAAACACAGTAAAATTAACTTAACGTTCAACAAAAGTGATGCACTACAAATCGTAAACAACTGGTTAGTCAACATGACAACTACAAAATGGATGTTCAAAGTGGCATGGAACCCTGCGAGATAATGGAACGTAGCCTTTGTGAAGAAAGAAAATGTAAAGAGTTATTGCCCTTGGATAACACGCATTTATTTTAAAAAGGAAACAAAGCAAAACTCATAATAGAAAGTATCAAACAAAAGTCAAAGATATTTACAAGGTAAATTTAAGTTTTAACCACGCCTGCAGACATGCGCAATACACAAAAGAATTTTAATCACAACTTTAAAAGGAAGTATCCCACGATACATGTCGGTTAACATGAGGGCTAATCCCAATCTACACAAGGTAGACAAAATCGTAACATAGATGCACAGAAAACTTGCATCACTACGTACCTAAAACTCTTCAAGTAATGAGCATAAATTTTGAACGCATGTGTTAGGTGACACAGAAATACCGGGAGGCAAACTCGAGGGATAAGTAAATTACATTAGTTACAAGGTTTTTAAAAATTTGCCTCCGAAACAAACGTACAAGATCTTAACTAGAAAGCTAAGCCATTTCGACAAATTTAGCGGTGAAAATGAACCTCGAGGATAAACATCCGTGCAAGGAAAGAAATTATTACATTTAAATGAAGTTAATAATGGTAATAGAAGAAGAAACAGTGCATACCCTAAGACCAGGTATTCCATGACGGGACCGATAGAGGAGCGCGTCCGCTCTCTAGGATGGTCAAATGATCAAAGACGCAGAGACTACCTCGCTCTCACCGATGGAGCGGGTAAGATCGAGAAACAGGAAATGGTGCAACCACCAAAGAGAACCAATCAGAAAACAGGCTTTACCCTCGACTTTCATATTCACCAATTGAATTTGATCTTATTTTCTCCAATCAGAAGTCTCTTCATTCTTGCTGTCAAATATTCAAGGAAAATCTTCGTTTACGCAACAGGAAATGTGCTTCTAGAGCTGCACATGTAGGTACACGCCGTTTCACAACTTTTGATAAAAATGAAAATATGAAAATGCACAGATAAATGAGAATTTTGAAAAACACATAAAAAGGAGTTTCTAAAACAGAATTCTTCTAAGTACAAAGGTCCAAACAAGATAATATCTGACACAACACAAAACATATTTTTAACGGTAAATTAAGAAATTTCAATCAATTCCTATTGTTGTCTACGTACTGCCACATTGAGGATAAGAAGAAACCTGGATAATCACAGGACAAGGGAAGTGGCACTTGTTTGCTCCTTTGCCAATAATTATTAATGATAACTGTAGTCAGTCACCTATATCATCAATTCTGCCACCTTTAATAAGCCAATCACCTTAGGGTTTAGCATTACCTCTGTCATCATTAATAGATCATCCACCTCTTGGTTAATATTTTCTCTAGCTTACTGAGTTAGCCATACAATTAGGGTTGCGTAGCTGTGAGCTTGCATTTGGGAGATGGTGGATTTGAATCACACCGTTGGTAGCCCTACTATTATATCTCATTCCCCCTTCCCCCATCTTAAAGGGGGCTAAACTTTGAGTTTAAAAAATCGGAATGTTACTCTTCATCTCAGCGACCCTGAAAAGTATGGATTTGACACTACTTTCGATGATTTGTATATCTCAGTCCCCTTGCCTCCACCCCCCCCCCCGCCCCTAAGGGTTCCTGGGGTGTTTTACCCCATGTGGTTTGTCTCCTGATACTAAAATTCGGAGTGTCACAATTCACCTCAGCGACTATGTATTTGACACTATTATTTCTATATATCATTATTTCTATATATCACTCTCCCATCGCCCCCACCACGAAGGGGGCTGAACTTGGACTTTAAAAAATTCCGGAGTGTCACTGTTCATCTCAGCGACCCCGAAAAGTATGGATTCGACACTATTTTCGATGATTTTTATATCTCAGCCCCCTCGCCCCCCTGCCCCTAAGGGTTCCTGGGCTGTCTTACCCCCACGTGGTTTGTCTCCTGATACTAAAAATCAGGAGTGTACAATTCACCTCGGCGACCCCGAAAACTATGTATTCGACACTATTTTCGTTTAACTTTAAATATCACTCGCCGTCGCCCCCACCCCAAAGGGGGTTAAACTTGAACTTTAAAAAATCCGGAGTGTCACTATTCATCTCAGCGACCCCAAAAAGTATGGATTCGACAGTATTTTCGTTAATTTGTTTATCTGACCCCCTCACCCCCGCCCCTAAGGGTTCCTGGGCTTTCTTACCCCCACGTTGTTTGTCTCCTGATGCTAAAAATCCAGAGTATACAATTCACTTCGGCGACCCCCGAAAAGTATGTATTCGACATTATTTTCGTTTAATTATATATATATCACTCCCCCCTCGCCCCCCCCCCATGCGAAAGTGAGCTGAACTTTGAAATTTGAAAAATGGGGAGTGTCACTGTTCATCTCAGCGACCCCGAAAACTGTGGATTCGGCACTTTTTTCGATTATTTTTATACCTCCAGTGGTTTAGGAGGAGATGTGTCATTTACACACACATACATCCATTTTATATATAGTAAGAAGAAGAAGATTATGCTTTCTTTATTATTACACAGAGAAATTTTATTTTGAACACTGCAGAGATCTAAACTTAAACTGCATATCCGAAGAAATTATTCGAATCCGAGGAATGACTATTACTTCGCTCGCGGCATGCCCAATCATGAGAATGGCTTCGATAATATTAGTCATCAGTTTCAGAGTCGTGTTCATTGCACAGGGCAGGATTCTTATTAAGAAGGATAATTGGTGCCACAATCGTCCGCTCTAAGATGTTCGAGGGTACTCCAGGTGACTCCAAGTCTTTCGAAGCTTTGCCGTGTAGTCGATAGACTTGTAACTATGTAGAACATCGGGTAATTCTTGTAAAAGTTGCTTGTTGAAAGAAATGAATGACATGATATATGATAGCAAGAATGAAGAGAATGAAACCCGGCGCCGGCACATATGCCACTCGTCTCGAATAGCTCAAGACTTAACGTCCCGATCCGACGGACGAATCATCGTCAACACCGTCATATGCCCTCACACCATATTAGACCAAAACAGCTTCCTACGTCCTGGACGTAAAAGGGCTCCTTGAATATTGTGTTCTCAACCTATCTTATGTACGTTGCCTAGCGACAGCGACTGTATGACAGCACGTTGGATTGTCATATACCAATGCACGTTTTCCGATGGTTTTTCGTTCATAACTCACCAACGAAAGCGAAAATGAAAATTCCGGCTTCGAGGTGCATTCGGACCCCTTTCCATCTACCTATGTTCAAAATTTCAGATCTCTACGTGCTGTAGATTTTGCTGGGCATCGCACACAGACAGACAGACAGACAGACAGACAGACAGACAGACACTTCCTTTTATAACATTATAGATTGTAAGTGGTACCATGTTCCGAGCTGTCAGTGGAGAGATGACGTGGAGTGACATTAGTAGATGAATAAGTTTGAGTGGTGTCTTTAAAAATAGAAAGAGCACAATATGAAGATAAATTTGGAATTCAAGGGGACAAATTAGGGCAAATATTCATTTGTAGCTAGGGAAGTTAGAGATTGGAATAACTTAGCAAGGAAGATGTTCAAACAATTTTCAATTTCTTTGCAATCATTTAAGAAAAGGCTAGGAAAACAACAGATATGGAATCTGCCAGCTGGGCGACTGCTTTAAATCCAGATCAGTAATGAATGAATACATCTGCCATTACTAATAGTGAATATATCCAAGGACCTGCATAACTAATGGTGCCTGTAGTTGTAATTACTATGACAAGAATCAAAATATTTAAAGAGTTGGGGAACATGAATAAAAATACATAACAAAAACTCATAAGATTAAGGATTAAGCTCCACAGATGTTTTCATGTTTGACCTTGCCTCCTCCTTTTGCTCCCTCTTTGATCCTGACATGTTATTGTGTTTATCCTATTATATGTTCTTATCGTTTTCCCATCTATCAATTTGCTACCTGATTGGACACTTATTTCCTCTGATCTATTACTTATAATGTTGACCAATCGGGTTCCTTTTCTCATTTATTTTTGTCTTGTATTCTTATCTTTTCCCCTTCTATTTTCTTGTCATTATTCAGCTTCTCCTTATCCTACACTTCCCATGTAAAGACTAAAGATCTGTCAAGGTGACCCATCATTGAGTGTTAAAGCAGAAACAAACCCATCGAGGGCTTAAAAGAAATTGATGTAGGAAATTGGGATCAGTGAGGAGAGAGCCTATCTTATTGAAGATGGAAATTATGAAAATGTGAAGATTATACTTATGTATTTCCATGTTTATCCTTGTGTTCTTTTCTATTCCTCCTTGATCCAGACCTGTCATTGTGTTTATCCTATTATGTGTTCCTATTCTTGTTCCTATCTTTGTAGACACGACTTGAATTGTCACTCGCATGTTCCTTTCCATACGTATACTAACTATAACCGTGGTTACATTCAAACACTGCCTATCAATGTGGCGTTATGTTATTATGGATTGAAAGTAGAGATACAATGGGCTTTTCTTTACAGAGACTGCAATGGGTACATCTATTAATGCGCAGCTTGGTGAGGAGGTAGAATATGTCAGATCAGTGCAAAGGTGAGTATAGAATAGCTCCTACTTGTTGATTATTATTATGTACGTATGTGTACCCCTTAGTCTCATTTCCTGATACAGGGTTGGGGATGATGTCCCCTGCCCTTGCTGATGCCAACCTCAATTGAGGAACTAAAGAAGATGAAATGAATGATTGTAAATTAAACTGGGTAAAGAGGTGAAAGGAATCGGCTAATAGAAACTGTCCTGGCATTTGCCTGGAAGGAAAAAAAGGCAAACCACAGAAAACCATTCTCAGGACAGCCGATGGTGGGGTTTGAACTCACCTGTCTCCCAAATGCGGAGCTTTCCTTCAAAGCCATACTGCGTTAATTTACGCGGCCATTGCAAACAATAAACTTCATGACGATTCTGTATTAACTTACAAGTTTTTGGTTTTTATTTCTTAAAGAATTTTTGTTTATGGGTCCACCTTTCATTACATAAAAGACTAACACTCAAATTAAGAGATAAACTTAGTCATAAAAAATAACGTTTCTGGTACATGTTTCGAACTTATTGGATCATATTCAGCCAATTACAAAGCAATGAGATGACACCTTAAAAGCTATGAAATGTTTTGAGAAATGAAATAGTAAAATGATGAACAAAATGTGCACATGGAAATTAAAAAATCACATTCTGCAGTGTCTGACATAATCTTCTTACTTCAGTTTGGTTAAAACTGACATTGTGGTTATTAGAAACAGAACTCTCTTATGTTGATTTAAAATTTTATCATGTTAGTTTAGTTTAGTTTATTGCCTTTCTTATATGGCGGTGCTCAGGCTATGAAGCCTGCTATTATGCCAAACCATATTATACAACAGCTTTATACAATTTACAGAATAATGTACATAAAATCATTTTTACATATATTTCTAAAAATCACTAAAATTAATTTACTTAACCTCTATAATTTTGTATCCTTATTGATAATTAAGAGCTAATTATTAAATTCTTACGTTAGTAAAATCTACTTTTTACATATTTGTGTACCACATTAAACATGTCCTTTTAAATAACTTCGGATTGCCTATGCCTCTAATTTCAGCTGTGATTGAGTTCCAGGAACGTATGGTAGCAGGTATGAATGAGTTATTGTACGAGTTACTGTGGTGAATGGGAATGGACAAGAGGGAACGTGTGGATGACCTTGAGGGAGCTCTATCGGAAGGGGAGAGGTATTTAAAGTCTGTTCTAAGATAGTCTGGTTTGTTTGTTTGCAGAATACTGTGGAGAAGGGAAACAGCGTAGTATTTACGTCGTTCAGTCAATCTTAGCCACGACAGCTGAGAGAGGAAAGGGCTAATATGAGTTTGGATTGGGATATTTAATACGAATCGGGCACAAGCATTGTAGGCTCGCTGTAGTCGACATGAAATTGTTTTGCTCATACTATTATAAACTACATCTCCGTAGTCAAATATTGGAAATATTAGACTCTGTACTAATAATTTTCTTGTGTTTCTTGGAAGGAAGTCCCTCATCCTTTTTGCAGAATGTAATGAGTAGAATACTCTTTGACAAATTTTTGTGACATGTTCCGACCAACTTAAATATTTATCGAATACTACTCCAAGGTTCTTTACATGATCGCTAAATGTTACTGGTATTCCACTGAGCATAACACTGGGTATAGATGTGTTTTGTATTTTAGCATGAGATTTATACGTGCCAATTATGATGGCCTGTGATTTTGATGGGTTCATTTTCAGTCCATGTCTGCTAGTCCAGTCATTAACATTTGCTAAGTCTTCGTTTAACTTAGTGATTGAATTGTTTAAGTCATTAGGCTTTGTGTGAATATATAACTGAATATCATCTGCATACAGGTGATATTTACAATTGGTCAGCGTCTCAGATAAGTCGTTCATGTACAGTGAGAACAAAAGTGGTGACAATACTCCTCCCTGAGCCACGCCCATCTTAGTGGTTTGCCACAAAGATGTATCGTTTCCCACTGAAACGCGCTGCTGGCGATCACTAAGATAGGAGTGTACCCAGGTTAAAGTGCTGTAAGAAAATTTCAGTGCCTTAAGTTTAGCGAGTAATATGTCTCTATCTACACAATCAAAGGCTTTGCTTAAGTCCAAGAGAACAAGTATAGTCATTTGTCCTTTATCTATCGCTAGTTGCATGTCATTTGTCACTTTAACTAATGCAGTGGCAGTACTGTGGTTTTGTCTGAATCCCGATTGATATTTGTCAAGTAAGTTATACTGAATAAGATATTCAGTCATTTGTTTATGTACTATTTTGTCCAACAATTTTCCTAATATAGGAAGGATACTTACAGGACGATAATCTTCGGGACTGTTGGGGTTGTTGTTTTTAGGGAAAGGCCGGATGATTGCATGTTTCCAATTCGAAGGAAATACTCCAGTCATGAGTGAGTTATTAATGATATGTGTGACCGTTGGAAGTATGATGTCTAGGATTCTTTTTAAAAGAGACAGGTTGATTCCAACATGGCCAGTGGACCCTGACTTTATTTCACTGAAGACTTCCCTAACGTCACTGGGAGTCACATGAGAAATGTAGAACTGCTCGCCATTATGTCTTGTTTTTGAGGATATTCTGTTAATTACTGCTGCTTTGGTCTGATCGTCAGTATGAGAGGATCGTGAGCTAAAGTATGAGTTTAGGTCAGCTAGTGGTGCATTACAGTTGTTGCCATTTGTCTTGTTTTTGCATAATCCCATTTCGCGAAGAGATTTCCAAATCTGACTAGAATTTTGAGTGTTCAAAATATCATAAGAGTGACGTATTTTAGCATTTCTAATTAACTGTGTTGTTCTGTTTCTGAGTTTGTTATACTTTCCGAAATTGTCAGATGTAGGATATTTCACGTAATAATTATAGGCTGCGTCTCTCATTTTCATCTGGTCGCGTATTTCTTGGGACAGCCATGGGTTTGAAGGTCTCTTTACCCTAACAGTGCGTAGTGGTGCATGTCTGTCATACAGAGTCAGAAGTAGTTCGTTAAAATGACTTACTTTTCCGTCAATGTCATTTATGAACTGAATATTTTGCCATGGTGTGTTAAGAGCATCGTCAAAAAATGCGTCTTCATTAAAGTGTTTAAAATCTATATATGTAATTAATTTCGGCTTGAATTTAGGGCACTTCAAGGAATATGCAGCGTAAACCATGTCATGTCGGGAAAGACCGGGAACGGGCATTTGTCCATGAGTTAGGATTCGGTTGGTATTATTAGTAATTATTAGCTCGAGGAGCGTACGTGAGTTGGCAACATGGTGTGTAGGGTTAAGGGGTATTATTGTCAAATTAATGGATGAAAACATCTCAGTCAATCGTTTTGTTTCGGTAGATTTGTTTGTCAAGTCTGTATTATAGTCTCCCATTAATATCAAATGCTCATACCTGGGTGTTAGATCATGTAGGGCTTCCTCTAGATTTGTGATGTTACCAGTCTTCGGTGGACGATACACCACACCAAGCAAGCACTTCGTACCGCGAACTATAAGCTCAACGAACAAGAATTCAGGGCTATTGGAGAACTCACTGGGGAATTTTAATATCACCTTATATTTCACATCATCCCGTATATACATACCGACTCCTCCACCGAGCTTACCGCTCCTGTCATTCCTAACTAATGAATAACCATTCATACTAACAAGAGATGAAGGTATAGACTGACGCAACCACGACTCGGAGAATAGTATGGCATGTAGATTGCAGGTTGAGACCATTTCAGAGAATTCCGGGAAATGTGGGAGAATGCTCTGAGTGTTTACATGAGCTATTTGTAAGGAGGTAGGGTAAGGCGAAAGAATGTCTTGAAGGTGATTAGCGGTACTTAGGGTGGGGGCTGAGAGATACAGGTAGTGACCTGTCTGGGACTGTGTGTTGGAGAGGCTGAAACTAGAGGCATTTGTTTCCTGGTTACTTGTTGCTGCCAATTTAAAATGTAACTGTAGATATAGAAGGAAAAACTACACTAGATAAAATTAAGAAACTAAAAATTGAAATTAATGATTAAAATGTAGGCTATAGCTACAGTTGAAATACCGATTAAAGTTCTATACAGCGGTATTTAGTTTACAGAATGTCGGCTCATGGTTAGCGAATACGAACGAGATCTTCGCGGTTTGACACAGGTATTTTACGAGTTCCCTGCTTAACATAAATTATGCCATCCTTCGACCACACGTTCCGCACACTGAACTTGCTTATAGCGTGCTGTAGAAGCTGCAGTCTCTCTGGGTTTAGGTCCTCTCTAATTGTTTTATTTGTGCCCTTGAGTTTCTTCTTGTTTATAAACATCGCATTTCTTTTCCGGTACGAAACAAACTTAACAATTATGGGTCTTGGACGGCCAGTTTGACTTTTCCCAACCCTATGCGATCTGTCTATTTCGTCCACTGAGAGTTCCACCCAAATTTCACGAGTAATATCAATGACAATAGTGTCCGTGTTTTCTCCTGCAGTTTCTTCCACACCAAACACACGCAAGCACTGTCTTCTTTGGTACTGCTCTAAACTGTCTGTTTTAATTTGCAGCTCTCTTTTTAATTCCCTTATGGTCGTGTCTCTTTCTTCCAGCGTACGCTTTAGTTCCTCGATCACACTCGTATTGAAATTTATGGTTTCTTTCAGTTGCTCTACAACTGTCTTCGTGACCTGATCTTGGATGAGGTTGGCAAGCGTGTTGAGAGTCTCCTTACTGCTCAGCGCTTCCTGCACTGCTTGCTTCACAATGGCTTCCATTGGCACCTCTTTAACTTTGGGAGGCATGGTTGTTTTTGTAGATATTTCGCTTCAGGTTTCACTGAACACTTCACGAACACTCTGACGTGAATAACTGTACTAGTTCGAGTAATGTATCACACTTGCGACTGTCAAACTGCTAACATTCACCTCCTAGGCCTAATGCCGCACAAACCACGAGCCTCGTATTTTGTGACTATACACTATCCGCCATTAGTGATGGGAAACTTCTCTTGTTCATTGTAGTGGATGGACTTTTAAAGTATACAGAATGCTTCTATTGTGGAACACGGGATGAGTTGAATTTCATTTGAATGTAGTGTTGTGGTTAATTCTATGTTGAACAAGGAAGTTCCTCTTTCCCTCGGTCTCATCAAACAGGCTCCGACATATCACGTTCAGTTGGTGTTGAACGTCATTCCGCTCAGTACTTGTTAATTAGTATTCTCTTCTCATTATATCCTGATGGAAGGATTTGTCATCTAATTTTGATCCGGTATATAATTTAGTTAGCCCATTCACTGTTGCCCATTTAAATCTCCTTTTGGGGCAAGCACATTTCTCAATAGGCGTTGTGATTTCACTCTGTGCATTTAATTGGAAAACAATGTGTATTTTCGGTCATTTTAATGATACTTTTATGAAACTGAAACTACAGTGATTTTGAATCTTTCCTCTACACACCCAGAAAGTTACAGGCTTATTAAATAAATATTTGAGGTATTACTTTAATAGTTTTATATCAGATGTTTTTTCTTTTTAGATTAATTTATAACTGTTAACTTCAGAAAAAAGAAAAAGGTGGTTAGATCAGATAAGAGAAATACTAGAGAAGAGAGGAGAAACGTGGGATGCCCTACAGAGAAAAGAAGCATACTAGGACCATAATAATTGGAAGCACATCGTTCTTAAACACCCTACCTGGTTCGCTGGAAGGAATTCATGATGATGATGATGATGAACTTCAGATATTACGTGTTTTTTAGGTTAGTTGCAAAAAAAATGCCAACGGTAGTTAAAAATTGTGTTTGGACTGTACAACCTACGTGGCCAGACATTTCTTCTTGCCTTACAAACAAAACCCTTATAGAGCTTAATGTCAGTGATATTATTTCCTCATTCTGAATTAGATATGTTTACTAGCTCTCGCTACGAATTACGAGTGGAGGCAGATGCTGTCTGATGCATTTACTTATCTTGTAATAAAGATACAGACCTATAAATAGCACACGAGATTACAGAATAAACACATGGACCTATAAATAGCTGATGATATTATACAAATAATATGCCTTGATTATTTAAGTCGGATCACTATCACTCATAATTATGGCTTCAACAAGTCAAGACAAGTACAATGGTTTGAGACATTTAGTGAGTGATAGTGGCGTGGAAATTATGACGTATTTTGTTGAAGATGTACTAGACAATGGGAGTGATACTGATTTCAGCTTCGGTGATAGACTAAAAGAGATACATTTCATCTCTAAGATTCCATCTACAGAGAGGAAGAAATATGCTAGCCGGCAATTTGTCTTGTGTCAGAAAATAGTTGTTGGGAAAGATGTAAGGACAATGTGTGCTGCCAGCCAAAATGTGCCCTTATGCTTCAATCCTTGTTTTGATGCATACCATACAAAACTCAATATGCAAAAGTAAGATACAAATACCTTTTATCAGTATTTCAAAAAAGTATTTCTCCAAAAAATTTAGTAAAATACAATGCACGCTTCATCAAAATAATTTGTGATAAATGTACATTCATAATGTGCAGTGGGTATTTTCTGCTCAATGAAAATGTATTATCCATAACGGGAAATGGGTTAATACAATTCACTATCAGCATAGATGTCCACCAAGGCCACTATTATTTATTCTCTACATGGATGCAATAGCTACTGACCTACAAATATCCCACCCGTGGGCTCTTCTCTTCGCTGACAACATTCTTCTAGCATCAGAAAATGCCATGGCATTGCAGCAGCAGGTACAACAGTGGAAGACCCATCTTGAGACCAATGGAATGAGGCTCAGTACAGCGCAGACAGAATTCATGGAAAGTGGATGGCAGACTAATGTTACCCTCAGCATTGATGAACAATTGACGAAGGCCACAAAGTTCGAGTATCTTGGTTCAGTCATTAGCTGCAATAGTGATATCCTTCCTATTGTCCACATTAGAGTTAATGCAACCTGGATGAAATGGCGATACACCACTGGAGTCCTTTGTGATCAGCGGATACCCAAAAGGCAAACATTTACAAGACGTTCATCCTGTTACCCTGTATGGAACTGAGTGCTGGCCGGCAACATCAAGGCATGAACAGGCTCTTCATGTGATGGAGATGAGGATGCTACACTGGAGCCTGGGTTGACATGATGGGATTATTGGATGTGACTCCAATTATAGAGAAGGTTTGCGAAGCACGGCTGAGATGGTATGGGCATGTTGTACGTAGTGATGTGAATTCAAAATCAAATCAAATCAAATCAAAATCTCTTTGTTTGCAAATGAGGTGTCTACCTCGGAGGCAAATGGTACACTAAAATACATTATTGTCAAGCACTAAATATTAAATTAACAAGAGAAGAAAATTTTCCTATAATACAATATTATACAATTTACGCTAACAATGTTTTCTATTAAACACACAGCTCATCCTTAATAAATTTATATTGTTTACAAAATTCTACTTATAATATCTCCTGTACTACTTACAAATATAGTCAACTGATATACAGTTTGTGGAATTACTTCAAATGATACAATACGACTGGTATAAGATTAAAATTTACATTGCATTTATTTAGTTTCTTTTTTTAACTTAATTAGCATAACGACCTGCTGCGTCTTAACCAGAGCCCCTTTTGCCACCACTTTTCAGAGTTCCTGAAGGGCCTTCACAGCTACCGTAGCGGTCCCAGGGCCCTCGAAGTCCCCACTGTACTTCACCCCTACAGGCAGTCCCCTACTTTGGCTGTCCAAACTCCTTAGACCAGGGGATGGAATTAATTTATTTACACACATTTTCATTTACATTAACCTGCACTGGTCGAATGCCCTCTAACATTTCATTTCTTTTCTCTGTTGCTGTTTATTCTCTTCTTGAATATTTGTACAGATTTTGGAAAAGGATCAGACACTACCCCTGGTAAACTGTTCCACTCCTTCATACCCTTCCCAATGAATGAAAATTTACCCCAATCGCTTCTGCTAAAATTCCTTCTAATTTTATATTTGTGGTCAGTCCTGCCGATATAATTGTTTTCCAACTGAAGCCTCTCACGGATATCTCCCCATGCTTCTTCTCCTGTAAAGGCGCTATATAATCCTGTAAGTCTAGTTTTCTCCCTTCTCTTACTTAAAGTTTCCCACCCAAGTTCCTCTAAAATTTCTGATACACTACTCTTTCTCCTGAAATCCCCTGTTACAAACCTTGCTGCTTTCCTCTGTACACTATCTATTTCTTTTATTAGGTATTCTTGGTGAGGATCCCAAACACTGTTTGCATATTCCAATAATGGACGAACCATACTTAAGTAACTTTTCTCTTTTAATTCTTTGTTGCATCCTTTAAGTAGCCTCATTATGACATGTAACGATCTGTATGCTTTCGCAACAATGTCATCCACATGACCCTTCCAGTACAAATTACTTTCAAATCTCATACCTAAGTATTTGCACATGCCATCTTTTGGGATAACTACCTCATCCAAAGTATATTCAAATTCAGTTTTAAAACTCCTGTTTGTAAAAGTTGTATCAGTTGATTTGCCTCCATTAACCTCCATATTATTCTCTTCAACCGATTGTTGGATACTTTCAAGGTCCCTTTGTAATTCTAAACAATCCTCAATGTTATTTATTTCCCGATAAACAATTATGTCATCTGCATACAATCTTATTGTTGATGTTATATTGTTCCCTAAATCATTTACATATATTAAGAAAAGTAACGGACCGATTATACTACCCTCTGCAATTTCCTTCCAAACTTTCTCTTCCTGCGATACATTATTAGCTACTTTGACTTTCTGAACCCTTGAATTTAGAAATGCTTTTATCCAACGCGTAACCCTTACGTCCAATCCTATTCCCTCCAATTTCTTTAATAATATTCCATGTTCCACTCTATCAAAAGCTTTGGAAAGATCTATGGCCATGCCGTCTAACTGGCCTCCTGAATCCAATTGATCTGATATGTCCTGTTGAAATCCCATCAGTTGTGCCTCACAAGAAAATTTCTTTCTAAATCCATACTGGCTCCACATGAACCAATTTTTATCATCACATATCACTCTGATGTATTTTGATATTAAACTCTCCAGTATTTTACAAACTATACCGGTCAGGCTGATTGGTCTGTAGTTCTCTGGTTTCCTTTTATCACCCTTTCCTTTATAAATTGGTATTATTATAGATTCCTTACATTCCTTTGGTATTACACTGTTATTTATGACATAGTCGAACTGAAATTTTAAATAAGGCACTATGTACAACCCCATTGTTTTTAACACCTCCCCAGTAATTTGATCACTTACTGCTGCTTTTCCTTGCTGAAGCAGTTGGATTTCTCTGAAAATATCTTCATTTGAGAATGAGAAGCTTCTTGTTTCCCTCTGTGTCTCTCCCGCTCTATCTTCTGTTTCGGTTCCCAACTCCTGACAATCATCTACTGAATCTCTGAATTCCCTACTAAATAGGTTTGCTTTCTCAGTATCTGTTAAATAGAGTTCACCCTCTTCTCCCACCATTGTAGGAATTTGGATTCCTTTTCCTTTTTTATTCCTGATATATGAATACAGCTTTTTCCATTTCCCTTTGTGGTCATAACTCTCTTGAAGTAAGCCATTCATATAATTCTCTTTTGCTTCCTTTTTCACTCTATTCAGTTCCCTCATTAGCTGTTTTCTAGTTTCTCTACTCTCCTTACACTCTTTGATTTTTCTGTTTACTATTCTACATTTTCTTTTTAATTTTCTTATTTCCCTTGTATAATAAACAGGGTCTGAGGTCATTTTACCGTTCTTAACAGGTACAAATCTCTTCTCTCCTTCCCAAATGATTCCTTTAAATTTAGCCCAAAGTGTATCCATATTACTCCCTTCACTTATCCAACAACTGAATTGTGATTTAAGGCAAGTCCCAAATTCATCAACTTTAGTTTTTCTGTACAATTTCTTGTCTTGTGTAACCCTCATATTAAGCCTTTTTGGTACGAGTCCTACATCCATTATTACAGCCTTATGGTCACCTATTCCTTCAATTACCTTAGTTTTATCAACAATTTCCCACGGTTTAATCAAGAATACATCTAGTAAGTTATTGAGACGAGTAGGTTCTTGTACTACTTGTGTAAATCTTCCCTCCCAAATTAACTTATTTTCCAGTTTCTGTTCATGGACTTTACTTGTAGCTCCATTCCATCCAACTTCAGGCAAGTTTAGATCTCTCCCAATTATTATCATATCATTAGTATTGTTTTATGAGTATAACCTATTTTTTCTCAAATATTTCCATGTCTCTTTCCTCTCTTCCAGGCCTGTATGTTCCTATAATTCCCACCTCCTTCATATTATCACAAACTAATTTTATCCCTAATATTTCATCCCTTTCCTCGGTAAACCATTCATGTGAACAGCAAGTTTCCTTCACCAGAATAAACACCCCCTATTTTATCTCCTCGGTCTCTACGATAGACTGTGTACCCTTCTGGAAATACTTCTCTATTACCCACCCCTTCTCTCAACCACGATTCTACTCCTATCACCACATCAGTCTCATAAGATTCCATCAATGTACCGAATTTTAATTGTTTATTTACTACACTCTGACAGTTTACCAAGAGCAATCTCAGACCCCCTTCCTCCCTAAAACTTGACTGTTGCAATTGGGTAACTTGAAATTCCTTACTTTCCTGAGTTTCATTTTCTAGTTGACTGAGCCAGCTTGAAGTACAGCTGGCTCTTTCTACTAGTTTTCCTGGTCAGTATTATAACTCAAGGGAGTTGCCTTTTTACAGTACATTTGTTAAGATAAATAAAATCTAGACAAATATTTGCTAACTTTCCTTTACCTGAATTGTTTAGATGAAGGCCATGCTTTGTGTAACAGTGTCTCTCGAAACTGCCGCTATCAGTTACCTGTGTATTACGAAAATGTTTACAATTTTAAGCATAATCTGTATTAACTTTGTTCACTTCAATGTTCACACATGAGTCTCTAATCAAATCATGCCTGTGGGACACGTTCACTACAAAGATGTTAGTGTGAGTCAGCTTACCTAGTGTACATTTAAGTTGAGAAATGACATTCTTAGCGTCGTTGTGAGCTACGTCGTTCGTCGCGGCGATGATCATTACTGCTTCACGACTTCCGAGATTTCTTGCTGCCTGTTCCATGTTTTCCAATACCTTCTTGATTGGGGCCCCAGGATAGATGACGGCCGATGCTGCAATGTCTTCATTGTTCATTTTCTCCGCAATTCCCCCCTCGCCTGGCTATCACCAAATATAAGAATGTTCGACATTTTCGCCGGTGCACTGGAATTCAATTGCTAACACAGCTTTGAGATTGCAGTTTAACGGAAAATGGCCACGTGGAAGACCTATGAAACGCTGGTTATACAGGTTATGGAAGATATGAAAAAAAGCCAATGTTAGACCTGAAGATGCATATGATTTCAACAAATGGCGATGACATTGGAAATATGCAGATCGTCCAATTTTGCGGAAATAACGCAAGGACAGAGGAATAGAATTGGCTTGTATATTTAGTTAAATATGAATATTAATACGATAACATTGTACTATTCTTGTATTTTCAATGAAATTCTGCTTAAATGTTAACATTTTGTTGCATGCTATAGATGTTGAGAGTTTATTTCTTCTGGAATGTCATTAAAGCTAATTATGTATTACTGTCGGATAATATATCAAGGAATCGAAAATTAGAGAATCTAGAATTCATATAACTGGGATTACTAAAATATTAGTAGCAATCCTTTGTTATCAATTGCAATGTGCTTTCAGTATTATAATAGAACTACTCTACTAAAAACCACTTATTGTCTGTTAATTCTAAGTTAAATGACACAAATGTCATATTGCCATATTTCAGTAAGTTTCTGTGTTTAATTTGAAATTATTCTTAAAGTATTTTGGTGGAAGTATATGTTAATATAGTTTCATACATAATGGTGGCCGTGATAACATGACAATGATGTGGAAGAAGAAAAGTTATCGGTAAAATTTACACAATCTCTGTAAGTGATTACTGCTTTCCTGTGCTTACTTGTACTATAACTTATATGATACTTGTTCATTTTTACTTCTTCTCCATTGATCCTTTCCTTTCTTTTCAGCTTGTGTTTGTTTCTCTTGGGTGTACAATGGTATTGCTGTTAATAATATATTGATGTGGGAGGAGGTACCTTTACATCAGAAGGCTCAGAGCCTGAAAATATCAGAATGTGTAAAGAATTCATTTAGATTCTAAACTGAACTAGTATGCTCACATACAATAGATGTGTAGAAAAACTTAAGTGGTATGTGTTTTCAGCTAAATTAATGTAATAATTACATTATTATCGCATTTTTAAGTTAAAAGTATGCTGTGTGCTAATATATCTCCTGCATGGTGCAGCTTTGCTTTATTTGTATATACTATTGTAAATAAAGTTTTCTCTCTACTACCCTACATAAACTAACGAAATGTGTTAGTGAACCAGTAGATGATAGTATTGTATCATGCTTTCATCCATTCACATTTACTATATGGGATAGTATGTTAGAGAAATCCAATATATGAGGAGGATCTGAAAAAACACAGTTAGCAGCATAAAGCAAATCCCACCTAAGGAATCATGTAATCTTCAAGAAACTAGGATTAATGGCACCTTCCTCAGTTTGGTATCTCATCTAAACTTATCTTGTATTTTCTTACTTCCAGAATAAGTGAACTTTTTCAACTTCGTCAACTGACAGTTAGACTTTACAGTGACCTGTTATTCAAGTTTAGCAGTATGGGAAGAGAACAAGCAAAAGTACTCGGGATTTTACACGGCTTCTCAAATAAGGTAAAAATTTTATAGGCTATGATTTGTCTTTTGAGATCTATTCTGGACAATAATCTTTCAATAAAAATGAATGATATATTATTATGCTTTTATGTATAATTGCAGTGTGGACCATAATATTTTAAGCAATATTTAAAAAAATATTATAGACATTATATAGGCTTTTGGGCTTATGCCGTGTCAAGAATATAAGGTGAATTTCTTTACATTTCGCAGAGAACTGTGCTCTGCGTCATTAGAAGAAAATTTCCAGCACAAAAACAACACATTCTCACGACACTCGCCAAGAGGGCGAGACGAATTTGTGAGTCATCAAATATTCAGGTGGAGATAGGCACGCTCAAAGTCACGTTCAAGGGTACTGGTTACAGCGATTTGCAGATTCATAGAGCCCTGCATCCCAGAGAAACGACCAAGCAAAGCTCACAGAAGGAAAAATTGAAGGGAACTGCCTACTTGCCTTACATTCACAACACCACAGATCAAATTGCCAAGGTCCTCCGCAAACACAATATAAAAACCGTGTTTGGCACCGCAACTAAAATTGCTCACAGTCTGGGTAAAATCAAGGACAAACTGTCCCCACTTTTACATCCTGGGGTATACGAAATTCCCTGTACTTGCGGTAAGGTATACATCGGCCAAACATGCCGGTCCATTGGTACCTGTATCAAGGAACATTAACGTAATACTCGTATCCACCAGCCAGACAAATCAGCAATAGCTGAGCACGCTCTATCATTGGGTCATGATGTCATGTTCCAAGATTATCGAGCTCTTACCCACACTAGACACTACAGGTCCAGGATTATACGGGAAGCTGTGAAAATACGTCGAAATCCTAACAATTTCCACAGGGACACTGGCTATCAATTAAATAATATCTGGTTGCCAGCCATTAAGGATTTACTTGGGTAGTTCCCTTCCCTATACCTTCACTATCGTTATTTCGCCTTGGTGTTTTCCAAATTCGTATGTTCCTCATTGCCAGATGTTTCATTCCAGGCTTGTGTCAAAGTCATACACCTGTCAATGTCATATGTTATGTATACATGTTATGTGACCCTCTTAGACTGATTCTGATGGTTCCGTCAGCTTCCACTTCGAACGCCAGCGCTGTACCGCGTCCGGGGAGCCATCTGGTGACGAATGAACGTACCATTTCCATTTCAATTATAACGTCTAAATTTCAAAGCTCATTGTTTAAGAAGCCTTTCTCGTGGGCAGAGGAGATTTCCTTCTGATGACTCAGAGCACAGTTCTCTGCGAAACGTAAAGAATTTCACCTTATTTTCTTGACGCGGCATAAGCCCAAAAGCCTATATAATGTTTATAAGTACGGGTCTTGAAAGCATCAATGACAACATTTACAAAATATTACTGAAATTACTAATAACTTATCAGAAGACAAAATCTGCCTTATCCTGTTGATCAAGTAGCCAAATGCAATCTGAATGAACATAATTTGTTTGTTACTATCACATTTGTGATTTTCTTACCAGATAGAGATGATCTAAAGCAAAACATAAATAATATTAGCATCCATGTAGCCATGTTTTAGGTGCAGTGTTATACAATGTTTTTACACAAACAAGTATTAAATAGGGAGTGGGCAATACACCCCTAAATGCTCTGTCTTCTATATTTAAGCTATACAACTTTAGGTATTACATAAAAACTTTAACACAGATTTTCATTGTTAAAAATTCACCAACATAAAAAATATATTCATTCCAATTTAAAACACTAAAAAAATTAAATGTGACATAATATATGTTTCATAAAAATGTTGTCTTTTATGAACAGTACCATTAAACACCCTGATTTTCAGCATTGATGGATATAATTACTGCATTGATGGCGTGAACGTTCCCTATGGGGTTCATTGTAAGTACCCAGGTGTTAACCCCTTCAGCAGAGAGCTCGGTTCACACTAGCTCACTCCCAGGTGGGGAGCTATTTCCATGATTGAAGAAAATATTTAATTACTTGATTAAAAACAATCTTATACTAAAATGAACTATTGAAGGGTCAAAAGAGAAATATTTACTTGAATGTAATATATTTAATTGTTGAAAAATTCGATAATTTTAATTTTTCAATACTTTGTGCAAAAACGTACTAAGTGCTTTCACAGTGTGAAATCGAGATTGCTTCTTCCTAACAGCAAAGCTCTGGTTTTTGTTTATACAGTAACTTTCACCTGAATATTTTAGGCAGTTTACTATCAATCTCTGCCTGTAAATAAATGTTTCTGCGTATGTAAATTGTAGATTTACAAAGTTTACGTGTACTTAATAGATGTACAATGGAATAAATTATAACACTCACGAATTTTTCTGTTATGTTGATTAGCGCTTTCGAGGGATCAAGTTTATATCGCCTCTCTACAATTCATAAGTGACATAAACGGACTACATTACACTACAATACAGGTAATATTTACAGTATTTACAGTCTTCAGATTGTTGTGTCTTTTACACCTGTACATTATGATACACACGGAAGCAGGTCATGTTATATAACCTGTCTCGCCTTCGCACAATTTATATAATTCCATTCCGAAACGCGATCGTTTTCTTGTTATGTAAACTTTCCACCCTAGCCACACTTTCCATAGCAAGAGGTTGTCATCAATTGACATTTTGCCACCAGGGGTATAAGCTTCCGAAAATGTTGCTAACAGGTGGTCAAATACTGGATTTATCTCGTATATTTTGGGAGGAAGTTGTTCATTATTCACCTCATTCTCAGAGATATGTAAAAAGCTGTGAAGGAAAATTTAATAATAATAATAATAATAATAATAATAATAATAATAATAATAATAATAATGTTATTGGCTTCACGTCCCACTAACTACTTTTACGGTTTTCGGAGACACTGAGGTGCGGGAATTTAGTCCCGCAGGAGTTCTTTTGCATGCTAGGAAATGTACTGACAAGAGGCCGATATATTTGAGCACCTTCAAATACCACCGGTCTGAGCCAGAATAGATCCTGCCAAGTTTGGGTCAGGCGCCTGGCCAGGCTACTCAATCTGGCGAGAAAAAAATCTCGTCTGTGTCATCAGCTCATTGAAAGTAGGCATAGTGAACAAGCGATTGAGAGAAATAGTGTCCTAATTTAGGTTTCTCTACAATCCCCTGCGGACTCAGCTGCGTTCTTTATATTGCAACTCGTGGATGACACATTTGTATTGGGAGAACATAGTTGAAAAAATTCACATCAGAGGGAAGACTCATCCAGAACACGCTGCTAAAAAGGAAATAAACCTCTGCAGGCAGGCAACTGAGAAAAAATATCATCCTAATCGGCGGATATATCCGCGTTCCCCACCGAGCAAACGACTTGTAGCCGCGGATCTCGCCGCATCGCCCACCGAAGGGGTTAATACGAAGAAAGATCTTCATTGGTGTAATCACATAAGCAGGATTGTAAATAAAGAGTACAAATCTCTGCACATGGATATGAGAGTATTTAGGGGTTGTAGTAAGAATGTAAAGGAGATAGCATGTACACTATATTCAGAAAGTTTATACTCACCTACAAAATGAATTTCTTAAATAATTGTTTTCTGAGTGATGATAAGTGGACTTTAGTTCTGTTACTTATGTATGGATGCTTTCAGCAGTTTCATAAAGCTACTTCAGTGCATATTGCGAGATTTTACTTTATCTTTTCAAAGAAGTTGACACATTTATGATCCACAGCTCTTACTGCCTGCTTCTACCTGGTTAACTTCCGGCCCTTTCCCAGGTAATAAACATGCCTCTCTAACATGATTACTTGGATAACTTCCGGCCCTTTCCCAGGTAATAAACATGCCTCTCTCACGTGATTACTTGTCTTTCTTGTTTCCTCGCAGTCTTGGAAGTCGACAGTTTGCGAACATAAGTTATCCTGAGCAGTTGTATGTTAATCTCTGTACCAGATCGTTTATTTTCTACATTGTTGTTATCTGGGCAAAACTACGGTACAACACACATCAAACATTCGAATATGGGGAAGAAGGCTACTATAATCCAAGAAAACAGAGCCAAGGCTTCTGCTTATAAAGAAATTGGGTGGCCGAACCGAAAAATTGCTGGAAAATTTAAAATTTCAGAGTGCAGCGTTCGGAGAGCAGTGAAACGCAGAGAGGAAATGGGTAGTCATGAGGATTGACCACGCAGTGGAAGTCCAAGGAAGACTTCTAAAATTGAAGATAACCGTATTTCAATCCTCAGCAAGTGTGACGGAAGGCGTACAGGGGTAGATAATTGCTCAGAGATAAATAAAACAAGAGAACCACCTGTGCCTGTGACAACAGTGAAAAATCACCTGCTTGAGGCGGGACTGTTTGGTCGCGTAGCAGCATGGAGACCATTGTTGAAAACTGTATTCAAGCAGAAAAGGCTACAATGGGCCAAAATGCATGCTAACTGGACCGCTGAAGAATGGAAAAGGTTGCTTTGGACGGATGAATCTAAATTGGAAAAAACTTGTTCCAATCGTCGCCAATACGTTCGTCGCCGCCCCGGCAAAAGGGTTATGGATTCCTGCATAATTCCATCTGTGAAGCATGGAGGAGGAAATGTGATGTTGTGGGGATGTTTTGGGGAATAATCAGGTTGGTGATTTGGTGAAAGTAGGGAGAATACCGGAAAAGAAACCATATTACCGTATTCTTTCGCGCAATGCTGTGCCATCTGGAATGAAGCTGATTGGTGAAGGATTTGTTCTACCGCAGGACAATGATCCTAAACAGACATATCATTTGTGCAAGCAGTATCTGGAAAGGAAACAAGCTGAAGGAAAATTGGAGTTAATGGCCTGGCCTCCTCAATCACCCGATCTGTCGCCTATTCAACTTTTGTTGGAAGAAATTGACAGAAAAGTGAAAGAAAAGGCACAAGGCAGTGTGGATGGGTTGTGGCAATGTCTGTTAGAAACCTGGAGATGTATAAATACTGAGACTTTGGAAAAATAACAGCTAGAATGCCACGTATCTGTAAAGCAGTAATCAAAGCAAAGGGTGGACACATTGATGAACAGACAGTGTGACTGCTTAAGTTGTTGTGATTGTGTTTCTAGCTTCCTGTGAATGATCAGTGTAAAGGAAAATCTAGTGAAATGTGTAATAAAACTAGTTAGTTCTAAAACAGGTATTTCCATGTTGATTTTCATTGTAAGTGGTAAGTGAAAATTCATGGGTGTGTCTAAACTATCTGACACTAGTGTAAGTCTCTGATAAGACCCCAACTAGATTATGGTTCCAGTGTATGGGATATTCACCAGGATTCCTTGATTCAGGAAACAGAATAAATCCAAAGTAAAGCAGCTCGATTGGTTATGGGTGATTTCTGATTTTTAAAAAAGTGTTACAAAAATGTTGCAAAGTTTGGGTTGGGAAGACTTCGGTGAAATGTGATGAGCTGCTCGACTAAGTGGTATGTTACAAGTAATTACAAGTGATGAATTTCATCTTGGTCTGTGGTGAAATTATTATATATAACAAATTTCAACTTGTAAGTTTAAGAATTTCCACCATTCCACCTCTTTAAATTCTTACGATTTTTCTTAGATTAAAATAACATTAATTTATTTCAAAATTATTTGGTACATATTTCATTTTTCATAGAAAACATCTTCAGCCGTGATCTCGATTTACAGTTAAAATATGCACAAAAACACAGGTTACATAAGTAAAACACAATTAACCACTCATACTAAAAACAAGTTGTCCTTGACAAGATAAGAGTCCTAAATATCTAAAGAGTCTTTGTTTTTTCATTGTCACTATTTTGACATATCTTGATGGGTAAGGCATGTTTTTCATAAAATACCACTTGGAAAATTATCCCAAGGCAAATGGATCTTAATGTTTCTTGATAAATAATTGAAACAGCAGTGTACAACTATGCAAATTTTTGTGACATTCAACATTTAATGTGAGTGGAAAGGGGAAATTTTTTTGTCAGATGAAATGGACTGATTGTGTTCGAGATGGAAAGCAACTCCCTATGATGTTGTTGCGTCCAAATCACCTGACACCCCTCACAGCTGACTCACACTAGGCTTCCTACTGCACTCAAAGCCCAGATCCCTTTGTTTAGGGATAATTTTCCAAGTGGTATTTTATGAATAACACATCTTTCACATCAAGAGATGTCAAATAGTGACAATGAAGAAAAAACCAAAGACTCTTTAGATATTTAGACCTTTTATCTAGTCAAGGGCAAGCTGTTTTTAATATGAGTGGTTAATTGTGTTTTACTTATGTAACCTATGTTTTTGTACATATTTTAACTGTATATCAAAATCATGGCTGAAGATGTTTTCTATGAAAAACAAAACATGTACTGACTAATTTTAAAATAAATTAATGTTATTTTAACGCTTTGATTGGCAGTCAGCTACATTTTCAAGGAACATTTCTCTGAATGCTTTGATGTGATGACAAACATTTATTTACATTATGTACAGAAAATATGGAATGTTGCTAGAGAGCAAATCTGACAAAAAGTAGCAATCAATAATTTTGATAAAAATTTGTATTGCTTCAGAGCAACACTGCCTATTAAAGGGTTTTAATCTAAGAAAAATCATAAGATTTTAAAGTGGTGGAAAGGTACAACTTTTCAAATTTACAAGTTGTAATTTGTTATATACAAGTTGTATGATCTCAGCTGTCAGTGGAGAGATGGCATGGAATGATATTAGTAGACAAATCAGATTGGGTGGTGTTTTTAAAAATAGAAAAGACACAATATGAAGATAAAGTTGTAATTCAAGATGACAAATTGGGGCAAATATTCAATTAAAGGAAGGGGAGTTATGGATTGGAATAATTTACCAATGGAGATGTTCAATAAATTTCCAAATTCTTTGCAATTATTTAAAGAGTAGGAAAACAACAGATAGGGAATCTGTCCCCTGAGTGAATGCCCTAGATGCAGATCAGTGGCAATTTATTGATGAATGATTGAACTGGCAGACTTTCATAAATCACACTATATTCAGGCAAAAGAAACTGAAACACATTCAAATGATCCTTCTTTTTAGCTGGTTTGATGGGAAGTAGTGTTGGAAATGCTGCTTGAAATAGTAGAAATATCTTGTATTGTAGGCAGGACACATTGATATAAAAAATGAGAGTGGGGAAAATTAAAAAATTAAAAGGGGATGAGAGATAGTAATATAAAAGTGTAGAAATTAAAAGGTAAGAAAGTATGGGGAGAATTTCTGGAGAGACTGAAACAACAAATTCCAGTTACCGAAGCAGGAAATGTGCAAGATGAATGGTCCAGCATCAAAAGAACACTTGTAAGTGGGCCGAGTGTGCCTGTGGTAGGACACTGATGGGACTAAAAGAAAAAGAGACACCATGGTGGAATGAGAAGGTGAGAGAAGCAGTGAGAGAAATTGAGAAATCATGGCAAGAATGGAACAGAGATAAAAAGATGAAAGCAAAGGGATCTTGATAATAAGAGGAAATGTAAGAAACTGGTAAGAGAAGAAGGAAATTTGGGAAGAATTTACACAAAAGATGGGAACAGATGGAGCTAGCAGTAAAATAATTATACAAAGGAATGGGAAAGAAAGAGTTTATACAAAACTGATGAAAGAGGAAGGTGGAGAGTTGATAACATATCCAGAAGAAATAACGAGATGATGGAAGGTGTAGTTTGATAATTTGCTAAATGTGATACATTGTGCAGAGGAGATGGTAGTAATATGGTGTGATGACTAAACAGTAGAACATGATATAACAATGTTAGAGGTAGAATTAGCAGTCTGTAAAGTGAAAATGGGGAAAGCACGAGAGATGGATGAAATTAGTGTGGAAATGAGAAAGGCTCCTGGACCTGCTGGACTACAATGGGTATACAGATTGTTTAAGTTCATATGGAAACAGCAATGTATGCCAGAAGACTGGGAAAAGAGAATAATAATACTAGAAGGGGGCAAAAACGTGTGTGATAACTATAGAGGAATTACACTCTTATCACAAGTGGCAAAAATACTGGAAAGGTTATTAGGAAAATGAGAAGATAGGTAGAAGGAGAGTTGCAAAAGGAACAGTATGGCTTTAGAAGTGGAAGATCTACAGTAGACCCAAACTTCAGCATATGAGGCAATTAATGGAAAAGAATTGGGAATATGGAAATGATCTGGTCGTCACATTCATAGATCTAACAAAGCATACAATAGTTTCCCAAGGAGAAGGTTTGGGAAACCATCTTCAAAAGAGACTGGGTACACAAACTGTAGAAATGGTGCTACAAGTACATCGGCAGAATACAAACTACAGTTGAAAAGACAGAATGGTTTAGAAATGTAACCGGACTAAGACAGGGGAGTGAGTTGTCACCTTGTTTGTTTCTAATGGTTATGGATAAATTTGTAAAGGAGACGAAAGAAGCATTTTGGGGATATGAAAATGAAATTGTTACTATTTTCAGACAATATTGTGGTCTGGGGAATGAGCAGCAAAGAAGTACAAGAACTACTTGATGCACTGAACAAGAAAATTGAAAAGTACGGTATGGCATGAAAATCAGTGCGGAGAAAAGCAATACCATGGTGATATCAAGAGGAGAAGACAAGGGAAGGGCATTGTGAAAATTGTTGATCAATGACTTGAAATTGTTGACAGTTTCAAGTACCTAGGGAGTGAATTACTGTAATTCAGAATACAAGGCTGGACATGGAGATTAGCAAGAGGGTACAACAGGGTGATGCATTCTACCAGAGTGTAAGAAACCTTGTCTGGAATAAGGAAGTACCAAGGAAGTGTAAAGAGATAATGTACTACCCCTATTTAGCCAGTCTAAATCAGCGAGCATACGAGAGATCCCAAGTGGACCGTTCATTTGCTAGCTGTCCCAATTTTAGATGCATTTAATGGTCAGGGGTTGACGACAATACAAAAGAAACAATTTAGAAACTGGCTTGATATTTATTTTGAGATATGCATGTATAAATAAAATTTAACAAAAGTTATATCTTGTTGAACGTTGCCTGACTAACTCACAAATTTACAATTTTCAAATAAATATACATAAATAAATTCAGATGACTGGATTTTGCTGACGCTGACATGTCTGTAATATTATGCAAAGGAATAAATAAAATGATTAGCCTTATCTTCTGGCTACACAGAAATTAAAAGGGGGAAATACCTTCCTAATAACATCCATAAATGACCTTTGTGATATCTTTAAGCATAATACTAGCTGCATCATTTTAAACAAACAAAAAGTATTAAATGTCCACTTAATGTGCGTGGTGATGACAATGCGATCCCTAAACCTAACCTGTAAATTATTTTAGAGAAAAACGCTCAACTCTATCTCAAATGAAGATATTCTCAACTAACACAAGTTAAGATTATTAATTTAAATATTTAGGTCATACATTTTCTTGGAAAGTTATTATGAATATTTAGAGTATATTACATAAAACTTATAGACATGATGAGTGTTGATGAGTGTTATTTCAATTTTACACTGCAATACTTTCTTTTACTTTGCCTGTACTTGCTTGTATTTAGAAAATTAATCAATCTTATTCAGTTCACTCTAAATCATGTTATCACTGGATTAATTTTGTCCCTAATCTATACCTTAAGAATTAAACAACAATCCACAATAAACAAACAAAAGCACTGACAACGCTGGAATAATCTGCTCCACCGTGATGAACACGTGGTCAGATTAGGAACCACATTTCAAATAAATGACAGTGAGAATATTTCTAACTACAATCACATTATTCCATGCACTCAAGATACTCAAAATTTATTTACAAAGTTACATTCGAATCCAAGGCTTTATTTTTATCCCTGACTATTATGGGGAAAAGAAACTTGAATTGCATTGACTGATGACCTTCTGTTAAATTCTATACTCTCAGCATTTGACATGACTTGTGATTGAACAAGAATTATCACTTAATTGAACCTTACTCTAATATTACGCCAACAATATATTTCAAAATCATTTTATTATTCAGAAGACTGTGTAGAAACAATAACTATGCACATTACCTGGGTTAACAATGACTACACTCTGGCACAGGGTCATTGAGTGTCTATAAATTATTATTATTATTATTATTATTATTATTATTATTATTATTATTATTATTATTATTATTATTATTATTATTATTCACCTTCAATGGAATCCATTGTATCCCATTAGTAATACTTCCAAAAATTATATAATTGCCCGCAGGCATACCATTTTCCAGGTAAATACAACTAACAGCTGAGCACAACTTCTCATATTCCACATGAGCAATTCTAACGTCATTTACAACTCACGACAATTTTATTTCCATTTAACCCAATTTCTAATTATTTATTATTATTAGCATTGATTTTTAAGTCTACCATAGACGTCTGAAATAAATATTTCTAGAAGATGATACAATCTGCAATATCCCGTGGCAGTGCATTAAATGAATTTATCCTACAATGATGCATAAGATTCAGAAATGATTATTTTACATTCTCATTTATCCGGGAGGGTAATGATTCTTAAATTTTTACTAGTGGTTTTACATTGCACCAACACAGATAGGTCTTATGGCGACGATGGGATAAAGTCTTATTTTAGAAATTGCACTGTGTTAATAACATTTTTAGAAGACATGCTACTGTACTTCTAGTCTAATAGAACCCAATACACACATGTTCACTCTCAAATCTACCTCTACCTGGCTAAGAACGAAGTAAGAAAATATCTCAAAACTACTCATAACTAATAGGACTACTATTCTACTGAAGCAGATCGTTAAATTTTCTATGTAGATGGACAGATAATATTACAAAATTGTACTTAAATTTTATTATGATACTCGATTCCCATCTGTGCTCTGCTAGGTTCCTTTGCCCCTCATGTCCTTCCTTTGGTGCTGGCGACGCTTACATGTTTAGTACCACAGGTTCGTAGTTGATGTTGAATCCCATGTTGACTGAAGTGGTCCTCATGGATTTACAGATGACATTGTAAAGCTGGTACTATAGTTCGATCCTGAATCTGTAGTCTTCTTCTGAACGAAGTGAGTATAAGCTGAAACTGACAAATGAAAATCACGGAATATCCGTGCCAGACCAGAATAAATATTTCACGTTTCACATGAAACTTAACTTGCCTCTCTCGATGAATTCTCGAAGAAAAAGGAATGTTTTGGCAGTATCACTGGGGTTAAATAACCTTGAGGTTGGAGGTGTGGCTTTTAGAAACATTATGATTGGCGTTATTACTACGCAATTTCTTCTCATAATTGGTTCACTTGCTTCAGGGAATGTGTCACGTCGCGCACACTCAATCGATACAAATTTAGCCTTGAACCGGGCCAGCATATCACGTGATCTCTCACACACACCTGGCTGAATGAGGTAAGAGTCTGTTACCACAAATATATTGAAAATAACACATATTGTAGGGATTACACTGGCTATTAAAAGGACGCATAATTATTTACGTGGAAAGCATAATTTTGACGAGGACAGTACAAAATGTATTATGCACCCATATTAACCTATGTGGCTTAGACCTGGAGAGTGACTAGTAGGGAGGAGAGTAGAATTCAGGGGCCGATGACCTTCGATGTTAGGCCCCTTAAAACAACAAGCATCATCATCATAAGTAGAATTCAAGCCAGCAAAATAAAATACATAAGAAGTATGATAGGAAAGACAAAGAAAGACAGGGTGAGAAATGAGGATGTTAGGAAGGAAGAAGGAGTAGAAAACCTAAATGAGAGAATTTATAGGAATAAACTAAGATGGTTTGGACATGTAAAGAGGATGGAGGAGGAAAAAAGATGATGGAAATGAAGTTCAAGGGAAAGAGAGTGGACCTAGAACAATGTGCATCAATTCAATAAAGAGGAGGGCAAGAAGAAGAAATCTGGACTGGGACAAAATAATGGAAGATGAATGGTGGAAGGAGTCTAGAGTTGGTGAAGTGCCATAAATGCCCCAACCTGGCAGTAGCTGGATAAGGGGAAATGAGGATGATGATGATCTTTTCATATGTAAGTTACAATTTGCGAGAAATTTTTTAAATCTTCTTTTTTCGTGAGGGTGACAGTAAACAGATTGCCAGGTCTTGATTGAAATATAACTTCAACCCAGTCAAAGAGCACATTTATGATAGCATTCTTATACTGTTCTATATGAGAAAAGTCTCTGTCACAGGGAAGGGAACTGTGACCACTTGCTAGAAATTTATTGTCAATTTCAGTGAAGTACTTGGACAAAATTAACAACCAAAGCATTACAAGTGATCTAAATTTGTTGTTTTTCCCAACACACCTGTCTGTCCAGACAACTAATTTCCATTCTCTGCCTGCTTCTAGTGGCTGTAAATTATCCATAACATATTTCAGAAAGCACTAGACTATTCCTGTGGATTTCCTGTGGGCAATAAATTCATACCCTGAAAGTATAGTAGGCATGCTACAGAAGTATATTAGAACTGTTGGTACCAGCATCATGTACACAACAGTTGTAATTTGTACATTATGTTTGGTAAAAGAAACACTAGTGTTTTAGATGCAGACCGAATAATATCTGTTGCAAATGTGTGAACAGTACATGAACTTGAGAGTTCACTGTAGCAAGCATATTATCAGCCCTAGAATGCTGTAGATGACTTTCATTCAATATTTTCTTTCTTCCAGTCTCATCATCACATGAACACAATTTATGTGAGGGAAAATCCTCACGTGTTGATGCACAAGGTAGTCTCTGATACGACAAAAGCTAGTCTCTGATAGGCTGAAACTTGTCTTATTTATAACGGAGAGCTGGGTTATGATTGGTTGATTTAAATTTGAAAGTTCAGTAGGAGCATCGTTAGAACTAAAGAAATAAACCAGAGAGTGTCAACTTCTAACCATACTAGAGAAAGTTATCTTAAATATGCTTAAGCTTGGCATTTGGGAAGAATGTATAGGCACGCACATCAATGGGCGGCCCCTTTCCCTCAGCTTGCCCTCGTACTTTGGCAAGAATGTACATTGTTTACTACTACTTAGTACTTCACTACATACTGTAGATTTGCTGCTAGTTAGTCGTTCACTATGCAGATTAGCTGCTAGCATCTCTCAATAGTATATTAAATTCAATACAGTAGAGTCCTGCAAACTCAATCTAATATGGACTGTGAGAGTGCTGAGTCACTGAAATGTTGAGTTTTACAGAATAAGGGTGGGTTATTCATAACTCATAATATTTTATTGGGCAAGACACAGAAAAGTACAACATACCCTAAGATAATAGCTAAAAATTAATAAGAAACTTAAAACAAATGAAATTACCAGTTCTTTGTAAGAGAAAATGTGGTTTTCTACTGTTTCTCACACCCATTTCATCTTCGTGCAGCTAGTCATGTAGTTGATGGAGGAACTAACTGTCTCTAGCAGATGCACCTTGCTCCTCCATGGAACGGAACATACCTTCAATGGTCTATAGTCCTTGAGTGTGAGTCATCATTTGAACTTTCCCATTGTCTTCCCTCTCTTCGGCTTCTAATTCATCTTTGTTATCTTTGACTAGTGCAACTCTTTCAAAATTTAAAATTTCACAGTTTTCATCCTGCCCCATCTATTCTCCAACATTACCACCAGTAACATCTTCACAGCCTGAAATTTGCTTCCATATGTCCACTATTTCACAATTTTATTTTCTGTCTCTTCTCTGTGTTCTTGAAACTCGTTTCCTGAATGGTCCAGCAATTTTCTCCAGGTGGAACAGATGAGACGTATATGTTCGATTTCATTTCTATTTAGCTTATCGATCATGTCACACCCCTCCATCAAGGCTAAGACAAGAGAAGAATGAAGTTTACATGTGTATCGCTTCCAAAATACCCTGCTGCTCCATTGGCTGACAATTCGAAGTCACATTCAGAGGAAGAAACATGGCTCTTATATCCTTGTCCCGTTCTGCATCAGGATGGAATGAGGCATTGTCAAGAATGAGAAATGGTTTCCTTGGCAGTTTTTGTGTTTTAGAAACTTTTCTACCAAAGAGACAATTTTTTTATGCTTGAGGATTTTTAGATTTTCTAATAAACACTAGCATTGCTGCATGCCAAGATCACAAATATCTCCTTATTTCTTTTATAGGCTCAGGCAGATTTTTCTTCCCTGGATGCAAGTGTTTTCGAAGGCATCATTTGAAAATTTAGACCAGATTCATCACAGTTGTAAATTTGATCCCCAGCTAGTCAATTAGTCTGTGGAAATTTTCCTTTGATTTACCAACATTTTTTAAATCAGCAGATAGCTTTTCGCCACAAACGTTTTGACTGTCTGATGCCGAAGCGCTTCTTCCACCAGTTGAGATAGTCAACACTAGCAGTAAATCCAGACTCCCCTTCTTGAAGTTCTTCATAGAATGTTTCATGAAAAGTAGGAGCTGAAATAGGTATTCCTTTTTCACCTTGCTGCCTCAACCAAAAATAAAATGCCTCACTCACTTTCTTGTATTCACCATATTTTATACTTATCCTTTCATTTAAACTACCAGTACATGCTCTTTTAACACACCAAGACTCGACTTTGCACCTCTTTTCTTTTCCACTCTATTATAGTAGTTCGTCCAACACCTAAATCCATGGCAATTTTATTAACACTTTACTCTTTGTCCAGTCTCTGCAAGGCATCCAATTTCATTTCTATTGTCGTTAATTTATTTTATTTTCTTCGCGTTGAACATTTCCAATTGCACACACAACATAATACAACACTTGTAAGCCCAGATGTAAAGTGAGAAACTGTACCAATAATGAACTCATAGTTTAGCCTGCAATAGGGAACAATCTTTACTCAAGCCTAAATGGCTAACAAGAATAGAAAGGAATGTGAGTGTTGATTGACAAGGGTTACCTACGTTTCACCAGTAACTCCCAGGTAGATTACAATTTCTGAAAAAAGAACAGAACCTGTCACCAATGTCGTTTCACAGTTCCATGAAATCATGAATTTATGTCACGAATGGAAAGAAATACAAATTGAATACCATAACAAATCTCCAAACAGAACACGAAAGCATGGAGATATTAAAACACATAAATATGTACAGTGTTGTAATTAAAATAATACAATATTGTAATTAAAATGTACTTATACTGTTTGTACTGTTTAGGCAATATTATTAATTACATTAGTACAGTCTAGCTATTACTAGACCACATTATTTCAAGGATAGTGTTGTGTGTGCCCAGCAAAACTCATTAAATTTAGCAATTAAAAAGTATTGCTCATCAAACTGTCGAGTTATCAGTAGTTGAGTTAGCGGGATTCTACTATAATTGGAATCTGAAAGGATCAAGAAATGAAGTTTGAATTAAACAATATCGCACATTGTACTTACACGAATCTCAAAGTCAGTCACCACTGACCTGCTTTCAGGTTGGGGCCAGGTGGTAGATTCCGTATCAGTTGCTTACCTAGATTTTCATAAACGATTTCAAAGAAGTTGGAAATCTATCAAATATCTCCTTTGATAAATCATTCCAATCCATAATTTGTCTTCCTGCAAAACAAGCATTTTTTCAGTTTCTTCTGTTGAGTTCCAATTTACCTTCATATTTATGATCCTTTCTAATTTTAAGAATGCCATTCAATCTTATTTGTCTACTCATGTCATTCCACACCATTTCACCACATACCGCTTAGGCAAGCAGCTCATCTTCATACTCCCCAGTCCATCCAGCCCAAAGTTTGCAAAATTTTTGTTACTCTACTCTTTTGTCGGAAATCACCCGTAACAAATTATGATGTTTTCCTTTGTATTAAGTAATCCTGCTGAGGGTCCCATACACTGGAACCACACTCTAGCTGGGGGTCTTATCAACAAATTATGTGCCCTTCCCTCTATAACCCTTAAATACCATAACAAATCTCCAAACAGAACACGAAAGCATGCAGATATTAAAACACATAAATATGTACAGTGTTGTAGTTAAAATAATACAATACTGTAATTAAAATATACCACATGAAGAGGTCTGTAACCTTTATTTACAACCTTGGTAAAGTGATTACCCAAATCAAGATTTTTCCTTACACTAACACCTAGATACTTACAGGGACCCCCATTAGATACTTTCACCCCATCACCACAATAATTAAAACTGAGATGACTTCTCTTGGTGAAATTTACAACCTGTTACTTACATCTCATTTACCATCATACCAATGCCTACTGTCTATTTCACAACATTGTCGAGGTTTTTCTGCAGTTGCTTACAATCCTGTATCTTATTTTCCACTCTATAAAATACTGTACATAATCATCTGCAAACAGCCTGAAGCCTATTTTCTAGAAATTTAGCCATCCATTCAATCGCTCTTTTGTCTAGTCCAAAGGCCCTCATTTTCATCTGAGTGTGTTTGACCTGTTTAGTGCTATAAATGTTGGTGTTTAGTGTTTGTTGGTAGTAATTAAAATTAGTGATATTTATTTCACATTGAGTAGTTCTGTTAGTGTTGTAGATTATGTGTTCTAGGTTACGTAGGCTTGGTTTATTTTGTTCCATATCGTGTCTGAAAGAAATAGGCAATAATATTCCAGTTTTTTGTTTATACATCTATAGTTTTTTGGTAGGATAGATATAAAGACAGTTTGTTATAGGAGTTGAACCTTCCGAATTTTCTGCATTCATATAGTTATTGTACTGGCTACAATACTTTGTATAGCACTTCTGATGCACCTATCATGAAGGAAACACTTCTTTAATTTATCAAAACAAAGCCTGTAATATTGTAAATTTAGTTAAAGGAAATGAAAAGACCTCAAGAGAATATAAGGTATTTCGCTGTGAAGACAGTTAACAGTCTTTCATTGTTGCCGCTCTCCGAATTCAAATATTCTGCCATTGGCATACAGTTGAGTACCGGTAAATCAGCTGATTGGTATAATTCAATATTTGTAGTTAAAGTTTCAATCAATCAATCAATCAATCAATCAATCAATCAATCAATCAATCAATCAATCAATCAATCAATCAATCAATCAATCAATCAATCAATCAATACTGATCTACATTTAGGGCAGTCACCCAGGTGGCAGATTCCCTGTTTGTTGTTTTCCTAGCCTTTTCTTAAATGATTGCAAAGAAATTGGAAATTTATTGAACATCTCTCTTGGTAAGTTATTCAAATCCCTAACTCCCCTTCCTATAAATGAATATTTGCCCCAATTTGTCCTCTTGAATTCCAACTCTATCTCCATATTGTGATCTTTTCTACATTTAAAGACGCCATTCAAACTTATTTGTCTACTAACGTCATTCCACGCCATCTCTCTGCTGACAGCTCGGAACATACCACTTATTACCAGTATAAATGGTCCCTTATTGGACGTTATAAATTTCCCAGCTAACTCATTCCTGGTTGCCAGCGTTTAGCCCCAGTGTGCTAAGTTGAAGGGGCTGCCTGGCCGAGGCGGTAAAGGCGTACTCGGTTCGCCCGGAAGGACGTGGTTCGAATCCCCGTCAGGAAGTCGTAAAAATTTAAGAAATGAGATTTCCACTTCCGGAGGTGCATATGGCCCTGAGGATCACTCAGCCTACACCAAAAATGAGTACCAGATTAATTCCTGGAGGCAAAGGCGGCCGGGCGTAGAGCTAACCACGGCTAACCACTCTACCCCATCAAGTGCCGAGGTTACAAATAGTGGAAGCCTTTACTTTCCACCACTCCTAGGGCCTTCATGGACTGTATGGAGATGACTTTGCTTTCCTTTGTGCTAAGTTGGGCTCATCAGTTGATAAATAGCACACCCACCAAGACGGATGGCTAGTGCGTATTGAATTAAGAGGATACACTCATTTTTTCACCTTTGTAAAGTGAAAACCATCAATACGGAATGACTCTAATATCTTGTAATGGCTAGTACATACAGTGGAGGCCACTGGAGTAGTTGTTGCGTATTCTTACTCTGTTCTTTTAATCTGAGATGTGAAGTTGTTTTCGAATGCTGTTCAATTTGAAATTTGTTATTGCATTTTACACTCTTGTCGCACACTTGACAGTACCCTACATCACAGTCACTTGTTTAGTCACTATTGCGTGATATCCACTGTTTAATTAAAACAGACCTAGAGCTCCCATCTTTAGGCATTTTTACAGTTTAATCAGGTAAAACACTGCAATAGACGAACAGCAAGTTAACAGATGAATGCACTTGTTTAAGTAAACCTTGGGAGGCATCAGAAAGAAGGAAATAGCTGTTGTTAAATGGGTCTTTATCCATCTACCTCCTTGTATTGCAACATTGAAAGCACTTTGCTGGATCAGGGAAAGCTTCTTGTTTTGCCAAGGGATGTATACCATATAGAGTTCATTAAATTTTTCATTTCATTCAGAAATCTTAGATAATTGATCACATAAGAGAAATATATCTGTATATGCACTAACGTTTAAAATATGCACTAACGTTTAAAATATGCACTAACGTTTAAAATATGCGTTTGCACATGTGCATATGCATTTTAAAAATATCCAGGCCCTAGTAATTACTAATCACAAAATGAAATGAACATTTCAAGTTTAAAATTTACAAGAACTGCTCAAAAGTTATCAACAAAGCAAAATGCGTATACAGATTATTATTAGTACTATTTTATCCTACTATGCTCTAAGAGATACAATACAAAGATACACGCGAATATAGCAGGCAAGATACTATCTAATAAACCGTACTGCATTTACACTACAATTCTCAATTGAAATGTAGTTATTTGACTTTTACAGCTGGCGGATACCATTATTTTCCCCACTATGCAGGATGGAGAATAAAAGTTTCCTTATATGTTGAAAAATAAGAGGTTATCTACAATAATTTCTCAAAATAACCTGTCAAAACTACGCCCAGGGCCTGAATTGCAATATTATTGGGATATAGGAATTTGATCTACTTATCAACATTTACTCGATGAATAAATGAGGTGCAAAGTACAAAGTATGCCGGGGACTGATAACTACAAATTATCGCAATACAGTAATCAGCTGATTCTTGTATTTATTCAACTGCCATATGCTCTTTGATCTCGTTGGAATGCAGCAAACAATCGTCAACAATCCAAAGACTGTTGAGTAATTCTCCAGTGAAATACCATGTATTCTCTTTAACTTCTTTTTAAAACAAAAGTTTACAGGCGCATCGTATTATTTCATTGTACCGGTATAACTTGTTACGTTCCTGATAGTTTGAACAGACATCTATACAAAATACTGGTTCTATTGTCTGCACAATAGTAAAAGCTATGGAAATTACAACTCCTTATGATAATCGGCCATTGTGAGTATTATACCAACAAACCTACAGATATTTAAAAAATTAAAAAATTAATATAATTACCTAAATTATTTCCTAAGCCTAAATTTGATTCAAAGTACACCTAGCTAGCCTACTTAACCTAGAAAATGTAATATACTTAACACCAACTGAACTACTTGATATAAAATTCAAATAAATAATACTACTCCCAATTTCTGCCAACAAGCACTAAACGCCAATATATAAATAGCACTAAATGGATATATCACACACACACACACACACACACACACACACACACACACACACACACAAACTAGGTTTTAACTACTTTATCACTACAACAATGCAAGAGCATTCTCAACAGCCGACCATTCACAAGCACATCCAACAATGGATCGCTTGCGGCACTATCAGTCAAACATTTCGCATCAACAATAAAATATGAGAAGGGTCATTATTGAGATGATAATTACTAGGGACAGAGGAAATCTTTTAAATACCGAAATATTGATATTGCGATATATTGAAAACCTATTTTCGATCATCGATATATATATTGCACATAATATATCGGTATATTTAAACGATATTGATATATCGCTAACGATAAAGATAATACAAAACCAACTACAATATCATCAGACCTGAATGCATATTTTTAATACGTGATAAAATGGCCACCATATTGGACTACTGGCCATATTTACATTGAGTTTGTTTGGTTTAATCTGCCTGCATACGCGTCTGGTTGTTTGAGTTTATCTTGATACTGGAATTTGCGGTTTAATCATCCATCAAATGTTTGTATATGAATGCTGAGTTCTTCAAATATTTGGGCCACCTTGGCTGTTAAAAGCTCCGTTCAAATTGTTAAAAATCATCTTTATTGCACTGCATACAAGGAGGACTAACTCCAGAAGCTCACCATGGTTAAACATGTATTAAATATTTAAGTGCTATGCCATACTTTGTCAGGTTTAGGCAGCTTATTATTGTATGAAGTGTAAATACATAATAAATAAGAAAATAGAGTTTCAACGTCCTTTTATTGGTTATCTACTTACTGTGTTGTTAATGTTAGTTATATGATAATCTTCTTATTCTTCTTTTCTTAATGGGGCTTCTAAACATTAGTTCCTAATTAGCATCAACCTTTAAGATAATTTACTACAATGCTTTTCCTTCATTCCCACCTATATATACCTGCTCCCTTCACAAAGCTGCAGGTTGTTCTTATTGGGTCTTCTTAGAATTTTTTCTCTCTCTTCACCTGGTAGTTCTAGAGTGGAGAGTCTGACTCTACCCAGCGCCTCACATTCGAAAAGTATGTGTTCAGCTGATTCCTCTGCTTCATTTCAATTCCTACATATATTGTCTCTTATTACTCCAATTCTATGTAGGTGTTCTTTCAGATGGCAGTGTCCTGTCAACAGTCCAACTATCCATCTTACAGTACATCTTCTCTGCTGAGTTTCAACAGTTCTTTAGTATGCTTCTTGTTTGGTCCTGTTATCAGTTCCTTTGCAAGCCTGCATCCTGAAGTAATTTTCCAGTTCTCCATTTGTTTCTTTTGTACGCATTTTCCTATGTAGTGTCGGGCTTGTCCATAGGAAATCCCGCATACAGGTTCTGGGCCTACAAAATATGTTTCTGTCCCTTTACTGGCCAGTTTATCTGCCTTTTCATTCATTCATTCATTCATTCATTTCAATTAATTCCAACGAGCCTGCAGGCTCATACAAGGAATTGTACATGACATTACATACTAGCGGGCACTTACACATCAAAATATAGTTTGTGTATGTAAGATTATTAGTACATGATTGAGCATATAAACACATACAATATATAAAATATGTACATCATCAATATGAGGATTACAGAGAATTATTTCTGACTGTAATTACATTTACATAACATGAATGTTGCAAAGGTACAAGAATAGATTACAGAGTATTTTCATTTACATAACATAAGAGTTGCAGAAGTACAAGAATAGATTTCAGCTTATTTAAAATTACATAACATAAAAGTTGCAGACGTACAAGTATTGATTACAGAGTATTTACAGTACATATACATAACACAGAGTTGCAGAGGTACAAGAACAGATTACAGAGTATAAACATTTACATAATATAAAAGTTGCAGAGGTACAAGAATAATTCCGGACAGTTTGCAAGATTGTTTGGGAGAATGATTTGAATGACAACTGCATGCCCTGGTACTCATATTATTTCGAAAATGTTGTACTTGAGAGCTTCAGGAGAAGTGAATGGCAATACCAGCCAATTCTGGATATTATCCGAACTGCTTCTAGTGCCTTAATGGCCACTTCGCTGTCCGTAAAAATGAAAATGTTCTTATTCCTATAGTTCATTTTCAGATTTTCTTCAAGACATGTGGTGATAGCTATCACTTCCACTTGAAAGACTGTAGTGCGTTTGCCCAGGCTCTTCTGGATTGATATCTCAGGTATTCCCCCGTTGATCCCTCCTCCTGTGCCATTCCCAGTCTTTGAGCCTTCAGTTCACCACACTTTATCTTATTTTCCAATATACAATTTGTTCATATCCCAGTCTTCTTTTTTTATTATCTGGGTCTGAAACGGTTTTTCAAAGTTGTACTTTGGTATCACATGATCAGATGACATGTGTAGAACTTCCTCTGTTATTACTCTGTTAATTGTACTGTGTCCTAGATTGGGCCTTTGTGCGTTCCAGCATTCTGATTATGCCAATCTATATGAACTCATTCTAGCCTGTCCTTTTATGAAATTGCATAGTGATGGGAGGACTAGTAAAGTCTTCAAGGCTTCTGTCGGCGTAGTTCTCATAGCCCCAGTTATGGCTATGCATGCCATTATCTGTAGGCTATCTAATCTACTATTGACTTTTCCTTAGCTTACTTTCCGCCACCAGATGATTGCAGCATAGGCCATCAACAGTCTAATGATCATTATATATATCCACATCACCACTGATGGTCTTAGGCCCCATGTCTTCCCGACGGCTCTTTTACATGCATACAGCAAGTTTTTGCCCCGGGTTATGTTCCTTTCTATATGCGGATTCCAGGTTAGACTTTTATCTAACACTACACCTAGGACCTAGGTGCAGTGCCTGTTCTTCCATATATATATCTTGCCCAAAGAGCTTCAGTGATCTCTTTCCCTCCAATTTCCTCCTTCTTTAAAAGGGCCAGAGTTATCTTGTTCGGGTTGACTGATAGTTGTTCTTCCCGACACCAGTTCTCCACAGGGTTAAGTGATTTTTGCATAAGGTCCTGGATAACACTCATTACCTTACCTCGTACCACAATCACTAGGTCATCTGCGTATCGTTGTGTATAAAAACCTTGTTCGTTGAGCATAGCTATGATTTTGTTCACAATGAGGTTCCACAGCAGAGGAGAAAGAACTCCTCCCTGAGCACAACCTCGGGTGCCCCTAACCGTCAGCTTTTCTTCAAACAGAGTTGCTTTTTTCTTCCTTCCGTCTAATATGTATTTAATCTTGACGACGGTTTTACTCACCTTGCTCTTTTCCAATGCTTTGATCATGGAGTCATAGCTTGTATTGCTGAAGACTCCTTCTATATCTAGAAATGCGGCCAGTGCAATTGCTTTATATTGCAGACTTTTCTCTAGTTTACAAACTAGCTGGTGGAGTGCTACTTCAGTGCATCTGCCAGGTCTATGTGCAAACTGATTTTCGTGTAACGTTGAGTTCAGTTGCACCGTTCTTCTGATATCTTTATCCAGAATTTTTCTCCATTGCTTTCAGCATGAAGGAGGTTAAACGTAATTTTGGCTTCGGCATAATTTGCCCTTCCAGGCTTAGGTATGAATACTGCTTTAGTTTCAGACCATGATTTTGGCATGTACCCTCAAGCTAGACTAGCTCTGAAAAGGTCTGTCAGGACATTGATGAGTATCTCCTGTTCTTCCTGTAGGAATATCGGAAGTATCTCATCTGGCCCCGGAGCCTTTATAGGATGAAACGTGTCTATTGCCCATTTTACATGGTTGTGTTTTATTATTCTGTTGGCACAGTTCTAGTCTGCTCTTCGAGCTCCGGTCTCTATTCCAACCATTTTATTCTTCTGCCATCTCCTCTGCATCAGGAAAGTGACAAGCCATTAGTATCTCCAGCGTGTCCCTCCCCGCCTGAGTAAATGAACCATCTGGTTTTCTCCAGTGTCCCCACTTGATTTGTATGGGTTGTTTTATGAACCTTCTGGAGCCTTGCTGTTTTAGTGTGTGATTCCACTTTCTCACAGAACAGTCTCCAAGATTTTCTTTTTGCTTTCCGTATCTCTAGGTTATAATCGGGAAGTTTCCTATGATATACATCCAACATACCATTTCTAGATTATATTCTCTACATCATCCTAACCTCTTTTTCATTTTGGCTAGTTTGTTGTTCCACCATCTCACTTTCTTGGTGTTTTTCTTTTCTTTGAGAGGACAGTTTTCATGGAATGAGTCTTCTATTAGTTCCACTGCCTCATCCAATTCTTTCTGTCCTCTCACGTTAGTTGGAAATTCTTATACAGCCTTCCCTAGAACTTCTCTGTATCTGTCCCAGTTAATTCTTTTTGGGTCTCTGTACATCTCAATCCCACATAGTCTCGCATCTATTGCAAATTGGATGTGCTGGTGGTCTGCCAATGATGATTCTTCCAGCACCTTCCAGTCTTTAATAAAGTTTGCAATATGCATAGTGCTTAGTGTAATGTCTATTACCTCCCAACAATTTTTATTTATAAATGTAGGCTTGTTTCCTAGGTTTAGTATCGTCAACTCAGTTCCAATAATAAACTCTAGTAAAGACTCACCTCTTGCATTGCAGTTCGTGCTGCCCCATGCCATGTGGTGTGAATTTGCATCTGCTCCAAGGACTAGGTGTTCGCCTTTCCACTTTACGTTGCAAATTAGGTTCTCAACTTCTTTTGATGGGGGCAGATTAGTTGAGTCAGATGGGAGGTATGCGGAGCGTATGGTTATTTCTCTGGGTCCCTCCCAAATTCCAAGTTTAATCTTGGCCACGGTTAAGTCCCCTGAACAGTGTTCCTGCAACATAAGACATTTTAATTTCCCGTTCACAAGAAGATATATTCTGGGAATTTTCGATGTTGTATCGTACATCAGGTTCCCTCCAGATTCCGCCAGTCCTGCTACTCTACACTTGACTACGCATGGCTCTTGAATAAGGGCCACGTCAATGGCCTCGGACTTGAACTTCCTGGCGAAATTGGCTACAGCTGCTTTTTTTTATGCTGAAGATTGGCCTGAAGGACCTTCAGCTCCATCTTTATCAACACTGGGTTTCGTTTTTCCCCTGATGACTTGAAACTTGAACTGCCCAAGTCCGAGCTTAGCCTTAAGGCTCCTCTTTTTGAGCTCTTCAAAGTCTCTTTCGCCAAAGGCTAAAACGACTGTCCTTCCTGTTTTATCAATTGAAGTGGCATTCAGCAATCTCCACTCTTGTGTTAGAAGTTTGGTAACTTGTTAATTGATTCTGACAGCAGTCTGCTCTACTGGAGCTTCTGTTGCCATTTCTTGTTTTGAGTCGGTGACAGCCTGTCCAATTGGGAATTCTGTCTCCATTTTTCCATCTTGGGCTTGCTCTCGGATCTGCTCTACTGGAGTTTCCTTTTCTTCTCTTGATGTCGACATTTTTGAAATTGGTTCTTTATAAGCATTCATATTTCAATCAATCATAGGGTTTTTGCCCCTTCTAGGGTCCTGAGCGTCGTTCTCACCATTCGTGGTAAGGCATTCATCCAGAAATTGTCCTCCCGCAACACAGGCTCTCCGTAGCAGAGACCATATCCCTAAGTCGTCCATCCAGCGGTCCGCCCCTTGCCCGAACCTAGCCAGGTTTGTTCCCCCTTTAGTAGGGCTACTCACGTGATCTCCACTTGGCATTATCATGACTGAGTTCATAGCCATGACTTTCCCCTAGGTTGGGTTTGCCCCTTTTCCAACCTGCAGCTCATCCGGGCTACGTAGAGCAAAGTGATGTGTTGGTTCCAGCACACCGCAGCGAGCCTACCTCAATCACCAGCCCCACTTCACCTGAACCACCGTATCAGCCACATGAAAGAACCATGAATACCTCTCTAGCATGTGTGGGTGAGGCCTCCACTTCCAAGTCTTGATTTGGGCTAGTAACTATCACAATGCCTCAAGACGTTTTCTGGCAATACCAGATTTTGGTCCGCGAGAGGGCATTTTATTTCCCTCAGACCCTCCAGACAAGTCCGACGGGCCCCCCTACCCACCAGCTGGGACGCGCCCGATAAGGGAATAGGTAAGAAAACCCCCACGGGTATATAATAATACTACTACTAATAATAATAATAATCGTATCGCATCAGCTACCGCATGCAGGGATTTTAATTGGACACCGTCTCTTTGTCTGATCATTAATTTTGATATTCCGTTTTACTCTAGGCCTTCTAGTTGGCAGAGTAAACCGAATCTCTCTTGGACGTGTATGGCTGACTTTTAATTAATTTTGTTGGTAAACACAAAACATGTCATCAGAGATTTCTTTCACGCAGACATCGTACGGCATGGAATGAGTGTCGCATGGATTATATTTTTTTCTACCCTTCAGACATCTGATTACCTCTGCCGAATTTGAACCCAATAACTTGGATCCGGAGGCTGACACTCTACCACTGATCCACTGTCAGAGTGTAACAATGCTCTAAACATGTCACATTCATTGAAGATACAACTAATTTTTTATCATGATTTTACACAAAATATTTTATCATTATAGGCTATTTGATTCTCTTAATTATCCTACTTTTCTTGGAACTTCTGGGATCCCAGTTTTGTAGAACTTCAATATAATTTCAAATCCTTGTATTTGCGAAAGAATACAACTTGATATCAAGATATATCAATATTTTGCTTTGATAATATCAGTGTTTCTATACTTGAATTAAGTATCAATATCAAATACAATACCGATATTTTAGTATATCAGAACGTCCCTAGGTGCTGTATATCCCATTGTTTGTATCTGAATTCTTACCAAGCATTTCAGAGGCTCAGAGCAATGTATTAATTGGATTAGATATTTCCAGGTTGCAATTTCAGCTTTACTAGCACTATCTCTTACAGAATTATTGTAGTCTTCTAGTGCGGATGTTGTTGATGATAATAATAATTTTTAAAAATTATACATTTACGGAAAAATCAATATATTATGCTATAAATTGAATGAAAATTTCGGTATCTATATATATCGATAAATCGAAAGGAAAATATCAGTATTTCATAAAAACCAATCTATCGTTCCCATCCCTAATTATTACAATAATTTTAAATTAACGCCTTCACTCCCATATCCAGCCATGGTCAGATTAGGTTTCACATGTGTAAAATCCATTTCTGACCTTAATCGGATTTGAATTCGCGCCAACTTTTTATGTTCAAATGTACATTAGATGACACAGTATATCAGTCTGCCAATAGGTTTTGGAGTGTGGGGTGTGGTGGGGTATGTGATCTAAATAAACATGTGCCAGTCTTTGAAGTGTGCAATTGGAATTCAAGTGGCACTGAGTGATGTAATGAATAATGATGTCAAGTACAAAATCGTACTAGATCATCTTGTGTAGGTTTGTACAAATTTTCAGATGTTTAGAGTTTATAGTATACGAATGATACTAAGTTAAATCCGTATGTTACATGTTACCTAGCTAGTCAGGATGGCATCTAGAAGGGCTATATGATAGTGATGGGCAACGCTCTCGCTCGAGACTCTCGAGACTGACGTCGCAGATCTCGAGACTCTCGCGAGAATCTCCAGACCGATTCTCCTGTAGTGTGAGCTGTGAGACGTACTAGTAACTACGAGTGTAAACTTGATAGTATATCAGCAACAGCCATTGCGTGAAAAAACGTTCTAATGTGGAAACGTGTGAGCCAATAAATTGTGTCAAAGGCCCGGAAAAGTACTGCATGTTTAACTATGAACTCTGTAATATCATTAATGAAAGTCAAAACAGAATGTCAGTTTCTTAAACTGTTTCCGACTTATTTGGGGTGGACATCTTGACTGAATAACCCTGCATAATTTGTGAATAACTGTAGATAGGATGTACACCTACTTGGACACTAGAGACGTGCATTATTCAAACTTGAGACGGGGAAAGAATGATGTGCTTTGCTACATATGCAACCACCATTACACATGAGTGGAACATGTAGTCTAAAATTCCCGAGTTTGCTTCAATTCTTTCGACAGGGGTGAATGGCAACGCTCTCGAGACGATTCTCGTGTGCCGCGACCTGTGCGACGTCCCAGAAACTACGAGCGTAAGCTTCATAGTGTATCATCAGCAGTTCTCATATGGAAACGTGTGTGACGATAAATTTCTTCAAAAGCTTAGGAAAGCACTTCATGTTGAACTATGAGCTCCTTAATACCATTAACGAAAGTGAAAACAGAATGTCAGTATTTTAAACTGTTCAGGAGTTATTTCAGGTGGACTTCTTGGCTGAATAACCCGGATAATTTGTTAATAACTGTAGATAGGATACCTCGCAGTCGTTGTCGACAGGGTAGCCTCATGTGAATGCAGGCCGGGCCGGGGGTGTTCTGTGACTAATCCTCTTCACTGATGTGCGTTTTTAAGTGCCGGATCATCCCAGAAGTATTTCTGCCGACATATTTTTACTTCTTTTAAACAAGCAACACAGCGGGCTATGCTATGTGATATCTCTTCAAAATAACCGACATCCACGACTTACGTTGCGTTTCGGACATCGTCTTAAAGTTGTCGCGTGCAACTAGATACAATTACACATTGCAGCGTCATATATCGATGTACCTAATTGTGACGCGAATAATCTATAACATTGTAAGGAATTATTTCCTTCGTCACCAAAATATCGGTAAACACAAGTAGTGGTCATATGATGTTGTATGTGGGGTCTGATAACGATGTACACCTACCTGTCGAAAGAAATGGAGCAAACTCAAGCATTTTAGATTACACATTCCACTCATGCATAATGGTGGTTGCATATGCAGCAAAGCGCATCTTGCCTCGTCTCGAGTTCGAATAATGCATGCCTCTAGTATCCAGGTACGTGTACCTACAGCAGCCTTCAGTTTCTGTACTAAGCCTATTTATTCATGTACCTACCAATGCATACAATGTCAGAATGCGTATCATTCTTAATTATATTGCGTCAAAATAGACCTCGGTAGAAATGAACACCCTAGTCGCTTGCTGACACACATTTACGGAATGGAGAAGGCGCGTAGTTTGCTATTCGCATATTCGGCACAAACAGCATACAGCTGCTACCACATGTAGGCCTACGACACGCTGATCGCCACACAATGCGGTGACAACGCTCTCGAGATCTCTCGAAATTTCTCGCGAGAAATAGTGCTTGCGCTAGTCTCGAGAAATCTCGAGAAATATAGAGACCTCGTCTCAGACTGTCCATCACTACTATATGATTACATACCAGTGGATGGAGCTGGGAGTGAATGAGTGAAAAAGCATATTTTTCCACTTCTGGGACCAGCACGATACTTCAAATTATGATTTATCCATATTTTGAATTAAACAATTCAAATTGCACATAAAGATATATCTTGCCTCCCGGGACTTGCAGCTTTTAATTAGATACTATTTTGAATTAAAGAGGTTTTTCTGTAATTTCTTTGAAACTATTATATTTTTACTTTGAATTAAACAAGAATTTTTACAATGTATTATATAAGAATGTGAAGGAACTGCAAGAACAAGTTTGAATTTAAAACGTTCAAATTAATCAAGTTACTTTTCATCAGAACATATTTAGGAAAGCTCAGCTTACCCTGTCTACTCTCTGGCTTTGTTACTGATGTACATGAATGCTATCGATCATGCACCGATCTGGTAGGTCACTGCTATCTTTCTTATTGTACTTTCTGTTGTCATGTATAACAAGACTCCACATCTCATCTTAGTGATTATCAGTGAATGAGTCAGAATATCATAACTGGGTAACTCATTTTGTTTATTTTCAGATCATTAAACAGAGAAGAGCTGAATATAAAGCTGAAGTAAATGATCCTACTAATACTGAAGGAAGAGGTAAGAAAGCTGTATCATCACATATTAATAATGCTATTGGCTTTACGTCCCATTAACTACTTTAATGGTTTTCGGAGACGCTCATCATATATTACACAAGACTCAAGTTATAAGGGTATTCAAGCTCTTATGAGTTTTCAACCATGAAATTACCAGTGTATTGCCTCAGGGTGGGTTCATCAGTTGGACTACCACACTTCTCCAAGGTGCCAGAGGCTAGTATACCATTGAAATGGCACTGCAAGCATCCTTATGAAGCACATGCATTGACAGGACACTAGAGAAGATATATATGAAATAAATTAAAACCTTGCTAACATGAAATCCAAGGGACCAGAAAAACAAGAATTCATGCTAAAAGGATTCACATTAAAGGAATACCTAAATTTAGAAGGTAGAATATCAGTTACTTTACTTTACAGTACAATATTATAGAGTACTGGTATATTGTAGGCCTACAGTATATTTTACTACATAAATAACTGTTGAGGTACTCAAGTCATTTCTGGGAGGAAAATTCAAGTATGTTTCACAGAAGCTCACAGGAATGGAAGTGCCTTGTAACTTCACAGCCAGCTATGTTCATAATTTCAATTGTCCGGCTCCCTGGCTAAATGGTTAGCGTGCTGGCCTTTGGTCACAGGGGTCCCGGGTTCGATTACCGGCAAGGTCGAGAATTTTAACCATACCTGGTTAATTTCGCTGGCATGGGGGCTGGGTGCACGTGTTGCCTTCATCATCATTTCATCCTCATCACGATGCCCAGGTCGCCTATGGGCTGTAACATCTTGGCAAAATTGAAAATACTAACTGGATAAATGGTCACTAGGATAAAGCATAAATAACAAAATTGGGCACCACCTGCAAAAAAATTATAGGAATAATTAACTCTGTAGAGCAACAAGGAACTCCCTCTACCAAGCCGACGGTCACCAGGATGACGAGGCTCAATACTTGCTTTATAACCTTACCTGTTACTGTTTACCCCTGAAATTAAATTTGGATAGCATGCCAGGTTTTTCCTCACTCCACCGATAAAATATTTACCACGAGTTTCCCTACAAAAATTTACTCCCAAAACAACATTAAAACAAAACAAAAAACAACAATTATCATCACGTGACGAGACCAATATAAACATACACAAACAACATCTACAAGCTATACACCACAATTGTACATAGTTCTGAAGGCGACGCTTCAAATCGATTATATCCTAGAATAATAAGACTGTACCAGTCACCTCACTATACTTTGTTACTAAGCCATACTTATCCACAATGTAAAATGTCTGCTGTGGGATTAATAAATAACGACAAACATGCCGTAGTATTCAAAGAATGAGCATACTGCCCACAATGTGCATTTCCTCGGCGAGGAATAATCCATAGTCTCACTCACAAAAGAACACTATGTAGCATCTTCCACCAACTGATCACCGGGAATGTGAATTAACGAGTAAAGCACTCGTCATGATTCCGTAATTGTACAGTAATGCAGCCTTAAAGAACTCGTACAGCAAAGATTTCGGAGCGGCAATCGTCATCAACAGCAACCTCAATAGTCGTGAACAGTAATAATAATAAACTCGTAGCACGCACGCACAATATGTTTCCTCCATCACTTCATAACAAGTAAGCTAAGAAACCCGTTGCACGCGCATGCATACAGTATATAGACTCGCTCCATGTGGCGAAGCATCTACTAAAATCCACAGGAATCAACACTACCACTGCCACATCTTCAAGCGTCTCTCGGCCAATGCAACCTCGTTCGAAATCGGAGCTTTCAGATTGGTTACCAAGCTGCCGATCCGCAAATGGCGATCTTGCACGTCTGTCCACATTGATGAATTATCATCTTCAGCATCCACTTCCCGGCCTAAGCCCGGGTTTCTAAACTACACGTAACACTTTCAACCTACTTCAACCGTCTTTCCAGATATAGCCACTGTTTTCCGTATTGCACAGTTCTTGAGCAACCTACACTGTCATGCCATGTGCAGACTCTTACACAAATTAAAGTTACACCAATATAAAGATACACAGATAAAAAATTCCCTACTCCAAATTCTTCTTATAATATTACGTTTTTAAATTTAAATGAAAAAAATTACATGATTTTCATGACTTTAATATTACAAATCAAAAGACCTGCAACTGGTTAGCCAAACTTGTCCTCGGACACTCCCGGCACTAAAAGCCAATACACTATTTCGTTTTTTTCATGAGTTAATAAACTCATCATTGACTTCAGATGTTGCTGCAAAACATTCCAAAATGTTCAAGGTGTTTGAAATTTCCTGGCAGCTATGTGAACTTACATTGACCTCCTAGTCGCTACTGCCAAGGTTCTTAAACACTACTAAAGGTTGGGCCCAACGCGAGACGAGCTGCTATTGGTTAATGAAATGACGTCACAGTAGGAGCAAAGCAGCCGAGTCCAGAGCGCGCAGATTAGTAGGAATCTCGTAATACCAGCAAACATTACAGTTTCTCAGAACTAACTGCAGACCAGACAAAGTTTACTGCTGTAATAAGATTGAGAGAGAGTACAGCATAGTAAGTTTTCATTATTTCTATTACGAGTAAGGCGTAAATGTAACGAGACGGCACACTGACCAACGTTTGAAATTTATTAACAAATCCAAGTTCCTCTATTTAGTTTGAGGAAGGTTCTCTCAAATCTGTCAACATAAATATTTAGAGATATGAAATGTTTGTAATATTAAATGTTGATAGCAGAACTTCCGTAATTGAACTACCGTATGTTAACATACGATATACTGACTCATTTCCGCAGGTGTCGAGTTTAAAGCTTAACACATTATAACAGCAGCAGAAGTAAGTTCATATTCGAAACCATGCATAGATATTCCTACTTTTTAAAATTAAAGAATAAGAAAGAAGAGGAAAAACACTTAATTAGAATACAGTTCTACCTGTGAGATCAGATGTCATGAAGTGGTTGCTTTTGAAGATAAAATCCACTGCCGTGCCTTTCGCCGATGAGCTGCTATGGATCTTTCAGTCCTTTCCCGAATGTTCATTTGTCGTATACGTATAAATGTTCTCGTTCTAACCTACATTTTTACTATTTCTGGAGGTACAGCGGGGAATTTACTGCTTATTATTTGACACAATTTGCGTATAATATTAGGTATGCGTGACAGTTCAGCACGTCCGTGAGTGTCCGTGGTCTGTTCTTCTCCATTTTTTGCTCCGAAGACTGTGGAACTGACGAATTTCTCAGGAATAATTGTGCACTTACTGGGCTACTACTGTAAATGCTACCGAGAAGGTTCTCTGTAGGTACTGCATCTTTTTTCAAGATCTTCTTGGGAGGAAAATGCAGTAATCCTGCTCTTAAATCGGGAACATAACTGGTGTCAGTAAAATGCCGCGAGCACACAGTAGAAGTAGCTACATTGAAGAAATCCTTCCTTTTATATTTTTGTATCAAAATGTTTGCAGGTCTGAAGCTTTAGGAAATGAATGATACACGATATCTGTTCCTTTCGTCTTTCTGCTGTATGAAGACAGCCAGTTACTGCACATCCAGGCATTGTTGTCAGTTATTTCGAACAGATATCATCCGCTTTAGCCTAACAAATTTAAGAAATGTTATTCACACTTAAAATTTCGCAAAATGACGCGCAAGTGGCACGAGGGCTGAAACGGGGTACACTCAGCCTCGGGAGGTCAACTGAGTAGAGGTGGGTTCGACTCCCACCTCAGCCATCTTTGAAGTGGTTTTCCGTGGTTTCCCACTTCTCCTCCAGGCAAATGCTGGGATGGTACCTTACTTAAGGCCACGGCCTCTTCCTTCCCTCTTCCTTGTCTATCCCTTCCGATCTTTCCATCCGTCCACAAGACTTTTTGTTCAGCATAGCAGGTGAGGCCGCCTGGGTGAGGTACTGGCCATCCTCCCCAGTTGTATCCCTGACCCAGAGTCTGAAGCTCCAGGACACCGCCCTTGAGGCGGTAGAGGTGGGATCCCTCGCTGAGTCCCAGGGAGACACCAACCCTGGAGGGTAACCAGATTACGAAAGAAGAAAAATATATACACTACAATGATATCATTCCAGCTACTACAAGGTACGTAGAATACAAGGTAGGGATCATGAGAGAGGTGCGCAGTAGCAAAGCAGAGCTGTGACGTCACGCAGGACCCTCGCGTTGAATCTGCTCTGAATGAGGTAGAGGTAGTTAGAATAAGAATCGCTGTACACGCAGAAGCTAGGTGCTAATAATACACGATAGTAACATATCTGTGGTGTATAAGAAACCGTGTGTGTTTATTTTATGTGATAAAACGTAAAAAGCTGTAATAATGTACACTTTTCAGTATGCTTTGTCATGCCATTGCAGGCTGCACAAATCATAGCAGGCACGCGAAGGAACGAAACATACACTTTCATGTATTCCCTAAAGCCACTGACCTAAATAAATGGTGACAGAAGTAATCAAGTCATTATTGAAAGCTTTCTCAGCTTCGAGGGTTCGGAAGGCTTTATGACCATCCTCTTCCGACAGGTGAGATCATTGCTTCTTAGCCTCAACGCTTCCGAGGCGATAAGAAATTCCATTTGTTCTCCGGAAGATTATGAAACACTACGCCCAAAAATGTTACATGCTACTGATGAACTCGATCAAAACTCGGATATCGTGTGCCAGTCGAAGGCCAGCGTTGAGCCCACAACATCAAATTCTTTACCGGAGGATGAGCAAGGGTTCGTTTAAGCCCTTGAAGAACTAGTAAAACAGCTCGAGGACAGTCGCGAAACCAAGGATCGTGTTGAAGTGCCTGAAAACTTCACTGGCTGTATTGTAGCTTTTAGGGTAAAGAAGAACCTCGATATAGAAAGCAATTACGGAGAGAAAACAGGTCAAACTACAAGGGGTGGAAATTAGATTTAAAAAAGAGTTCCATTTTTTTTGCAAGTTGCTTTACGTCGCACCGACACAGGTCTTATGGCGACGATGGGACAGGAAAGGGCTAGGAGTGGGAAGGAAGCGTCCGTGGCCTTAATTAAGGTACAGCCCCAGCATTTGCTTGGTGTGAAAATGGGAAACCACGGAAAACCATCTTCAGGGTTGCCGACAGTGGGGTTCGAACCCACTACCTCCCGAATACTGGATACTGGCCGCACTTAAGCAACTGCAGCTATCGAGCTCGGGAAATAACTGAAAGAGGGTTCTAACATCATCACAAACCTTACGGATATCCTGAAGAAGAAATTCCCAGAAATTTATGAGTTTGCAAGTTGCTTCGTGAAAAGCCGTTCTTTTATTCGAATGGAGACCGGGTTTCAGTTAATACAATACCGATAAAGAAAGAAGAAAAGCAAAGAAATTCCACTGATGCTATGGATAAGCGTGTTTGATATTCTTTCTTTAAATATCAGCATTATTCTTTGTGTATAACAAGCCTGTTATTTTTTTATGAAAGGCAATTTAATATGTTGTATATGAAACCAGTGCTAAGAATGTTAGTATACAGGCTCATTAATTTATATGGCCTATATAATGTTAACGTGGAATTTGTCAGTTCCTGGCACTTGGAGGAGAACATTTACTGTACTGTTTGTTTTGTGGACAGTTTCCTAACATTTGCTGTTTGTGTTGTTGACAGTGTATACAGTTTCCCAATATTGCTTGTAACAACGGACATATTTCTTGCAGTCATCAAGCTTAAATGTTCGAGTCTGTAACAATTAGAGCCCCTTGTTACTGTTATCATGGGTGTTGAAAACATGAACATACGGAACGGCCATTCCACTGCGATCACAGTCTTAGCATTGTTACAACCTTTTATACAGATCGAAATACTTCAGAAACGCTGCTGGATTCACACTGTATTTGATCTCCTATTATTACTCTCGTAATAGTGAAGTGGAATGCCTTTTGTTAGGTGATGTTAAAATATCAATGAAGTTCTCTTATCTCTAACTTGTGGCTGAAACAGAAGACAAGGCGCTGAGGGTGCACGCTGACGTCATCGACGGCCAAGCGTGGTGGGGAGACCTGCGCGTGATCCCTACCTCTTACTCTAACTACCTTGCAGCTACTATTACACTCTTCACGCAACTAACGAAAAGAAAATAAGTGCACCACCTCACTGCACGAAACACTGCAACTTAACAGACATCTCACAGAAACGAAGTACGACACACACACACACACTACGCAAAATACAGTAGGCCACTATATAAACCAATAGCAATATACGGAAAAAACTACGTATAGATATTACGTGGAAATCCTTTATTTATAAGACAGACAGCGATAAACAACGAAATAAGATACACGTGCGGTTGTATGCTACACAGTCACGGTGCTCCTGTGATGACGTCACGAGCAGGACGAGAGAAAACTTAACATCTACTGCGCAGCCAAACTGGGCCACCCGTGGCTACTGCTACCTCAAACAATAACAACTATTAATCTCAAATTGTGGTCTATCCTCACAGTTAATGTGCACATTATTGAAATGATTATGCAGGGTAGGAATACAAGTGGATTGTTGACTCATTAACGTTCATAATTATCCATCTAAATGCACCAAGAAACGTCAGTGTTAACCCATTTTTTTATAGCAAAACATACATATATAATCTATGGTTTGGCAAGGGTTTACTTTCAACTATGCGCATTTCTTGCATTCCTAGGAAAAAGCAACTTAAGAGACACAATCATTTAATGTGATGATTCACGTTAAGTGAGATATAGTGATGCAGGGAGCTGAAAAAGACTTCATAGTTTGTGATATCCAAAATCCATGTTAACCGAGGAGATATTCCATACGAAATAATACATTCCCTGCTGGGACCAAAAATTTGTTCATGTTAACTGAGTATTCAGCACATGTGAGTTCGTGTTAATGAGGTTGCATTGTTGGGTGCGCTTGAGAACAGTTGGCTGTTGAGAGAGCTCTTGCATTATTGTGGTGATAAAGTAGTTTAAACCTATTGAAATAGCTTAATTGTGTGTATTTGTGATTCATTTACAGTAGAGCTATTTATATAGTGGTGTTTAGTGCTTGGTGGTAGAAACTGGGAGTAGTGATATTTATTTAAATTTTATAACAAGTAATTCAGTTGGTCTTCAGTAAATTACGTTTTCTAGGTTACGTAGGCTAGTTAGGTGTACCTTGTTTCTAATTTAGGTTTAGAAAATACTTTAGGTAATAATATTAACTTTAAAAATATTTGTAAATATCTGTAGTTTGGTTGGTATAATACCTACAAAGGCAGATTATCATAAGGATTAGGATTTCTCCAGTATTTCGTATAGATATCCGTTCAAACTATCGCGAAGGTAATAATTTACTACGGTAGGTACATTAAAAAACACGATACGCCTGTAAACTCCCATTTAAAAAGAAGTTAAAGAGATTACACGGTAATAGTTAGCAGTCGTTTTATTGTTATTGATTATTGTCGCTCTTCATATTCAAATATTGCATTGTTCGCTAAGTCGTGAACAAAGGGTGTATAAAATAGTGTAGTCAAGTAAATATAAATAAAAATCAGCTGATCTTGTATTCCAATCATTTGTAGTTCTGAGTAGGTAGTTAAAGTATCCGTAATTTATCTTTCACTCCCTCGATCTTCGAGTATTTATGAGCGGTTAGCTAATAATAATAAAGTTCATATATCGCAGTAATTGCAATTCCAGTCCCTGGAGTAGTAGGAGTAGTTTTGACAGAAATATTTTTCAGAAATTATTGTAGACAACCTCGTATTTTTCAGTAGGCCTAATTAAGGACACTTTTATTCTCCGTCCCGTGGAGTAGGGAAAATAATAGTAATCCACCAGCTGTAATAACCACATAACCACATTTCAATTGAGAATTGTAGTGAAGATATGGTACCGGTACCGGCATATTAGATAGTATCTTGCCTGTTATATTCGTGTTTTCTTTGTGTACGGCGATCCTTTCGATACTTAAGCATTTAACCAAACGCAAGGTTTCATTCCTATTAGAGCATAGTAAGATAAAGTAATACTAAAGAAGTAATCTTCTGTCTACGCGTTTAACTTTGTTGGTAATCCTTGAGTCCTAGTTGCAGTTTTCATTTCTATTTGTGCTTAATAATAACCTATTGTAATTAGGATACGTCTGAACGAAGTTTTTAAACTGTTGCAGTGTATTGTAGTTACTTATTAGAAATTAGAGTGTTTATTCCATTATTTTGAGTAGCCTTGCGAATTTCAAACTTTAATTGTAATTTCCATTTCTGATTGTGCTTAGTAATAACCTTTTGTATTATAATTAGGGTACGTCTGAACATAGTTTAAAATAATTATAGTGTATTATAGTAGGTATCTTATTATAAATTAGTGTGTTTATTCTATCACTGTGAAATATTTGTGCAGTATAGTATCTGTATTATCTGTATTAACTCACTTACTAGAACTCTGTTGCAGTAATTAGGGTAGACTTAACTGCAGTTTAGAATTGTGTAGACCTAATTCTTGTGTATTACTTTCGGTTTTCAGGAATTAACAGCAATTTTCATTCTGTTAGGGTGTATAACTAAGTAGTATTGTAGTGTAGTGGTAACATATATTAATTACCTTGTTGTGTGATCTTTGTAAACTATCCTAGACAATATTTCTTTCCTTTCGATTTTATAGGCAGTATTTCTTTCCTTTCATTTTTATTTGCACGGCATAAGTTATTTTATTTTTCCTTTTCTTCCCATTATTCCGTAATAATGGCTACGCAGTGCAAGTGTAAGAGCTGTGGGTGTGGCCAGGCATTAAGGAGTATGAGGGAGGAGTTGGAGAGTTTGAGGGAGATAATTAGGATTTTCTCAGAAGACAGGAAGGAAAGTAGGCCTCCCTCAATAATGTACAGGATACAGTAGGTATAAAGGAGGGATGGGAAGGAAATAGGGGAATTGTAGAAGACAGGTGGTCTAATGTTTTAAGGAGAAGGAGATTGCAGGCTAAGGGCACTGTTCAGGATCAGAATTCAGGACAGGTGTCTGTGAGAAACCGATACGAGTCACTGCAGGTAGAACAACCGAGAGAAGATGACGAACAGGGACCTGTTGCTGATATGTGTGGAAATAGGAGGAAGGGGAAAGGTAGAAAAGGGAAATGTAGTATAGTGGAAAGGAAAAGACAGGTGGAACAGGGTCATGAGAGGGAGAAAAGGGAGGAGGAAGTAGCATCTGCAGCAGCGAGAGAAGATAGGGCTGACCAGGAGGGGAGGGGTTCAAATGAGGTGGGTAGTGTTGAGGATCTGGTCCTGGGGGATTCCATCATTAGACATGTGGGGAAAGTGTGTAGAGGAAAGGGAACCAGGGTAGAGTGTTATCCAGGAATCAGGTTGAGGCAGATGTTGAGGAAAGTAGAAGAGAAGGAAGAGGGAAAGGGGAAGGTGGTAGTGTCTCACGTTGGTACTAACAACGTAAGGCAAGCAGGTACAAGTACCAAAATAGTTGGGGATGTGTGGGATCTGGTAAATGCAGCACGGATGAAGTTTAAGGAAGCGGAGATTGTTATCAGTGGAATACTGTGTAGGAGGGATACTGACTGGAAGGTGATTGGGGATTTAAAAGAGATTATGGAGTGGGTATGTGGGAAACTGGGAGTGAGATTTCTAGATCCTAATGGGTGGGTAGGAGACAGCGATCTGCGCTCAGATGCCTTCACTTTAACCGCTGTGGTACATATGTTAGGAAACTAGTTTAGATGTGTTATAGGCAGGTACATTCAGAGAAACAGGGTGGCCTAGGGAGCGGTGCTAAGCGAACTGGAAATCAAGTAGGGATGACATAAAAATGTTAGTGCTCAATTGCAGAAGCATTGAAAACAAACGAATCGAATTTTAATAGATATATACTTAACAGATATTGTAATAGGAGTTGAATCATGGCTGAGAAATTATATAGTTGATGCAGAAATATTCTCACGGAACTGGAGTATGTATCGTAGAGGTAGAATAAGAATAATTCTGGTGAAAGAAGAATTTGTAAGCTACGAAAAAGTTAAAGATGAGCCACATGAAATTCTGGATGTAAGGCTCATCTCTAATGATAATAGGCAACTTGATATCATTGGAGTGTACAGACCGGGAAAGGGTAGCGCTGACGCTGATTCAGAATTATTTGATAAGATAATCAGTTATGTGGGAAACTATAAGGAAAGGAATGTGATTGTAGCGGGTGAACTCAATTTACCAAATGTCAATTGGGAAGGAAATGCGAACGACAGGAAGCCTGAACAACAAATGGCAAATAAGTTAATATGGGAAGGGCACCTGATTCAGAAAGTGATGGAACCAACTAGAGAGAAGAATATTTTGGATGTGGTGCTGATAAAACCAGATGAGCTCTATAGAGAAACTGAAGTACTAGATGGTATTAGTGATCATGAAGCTGTTTTTGTCGTACTTAAAAATAAATGTGAAAGAAAGGAAGGTATTAAAAGTAGGACTATTAGGCAGTACCATATGGCTGTTAAAACAGGCATGAGGCAGTTTAAAAAAAGTAACTATGATTGCTGGAAAATGGTAAATAAAAATGTAAACAGGCTCTGGGATGGTTTTAAAGCAATTGTTGAGGAATGTGAAAATAGGTTTGTACCTTTAAAGGTGGTAAGGAATGATAAAGGCCCACCTTATTATAATAAAGAAATAAAGAGACTAAAAAGGAGGTGCAGGTTGGAAAGAAATGGAGTTAGAAATGGCTGTGGAAGTAAGGAGAAATCAAAGGAACTTACTAGGAAATTGAATCTACCAAAGAAGTCAGCTAAGGATAACATGATGGCAAACATAATTGGTGGCCATACGAATTTTAGTGAAAAATGGAAGGGTATGTATAGGTACTTTAAGGCAGAAACAGGTTCAAAGAAGGACATTCTAGGAATCATTAATGAACAAGGGGAGTGTGTATACGAGGATCTTCAAAAGGCAGAAGTATTCAGTCAGCACTATGTAAAAATTGTTGGTTACGAGGATAATATCCAGATGGGGGATGTGAGTAATACTAAAGATGTATTAAAATATACCTATGATAATAATGACATTTACAGTAAGATGCAAATTTGAAAACTAGAAAAGCAGCTGGAATTGATAAGATTTCTGGGGATATACTGAAGGCAATGGATTAGGATATAGTACAATATCTGAATTACTTATTTGATTATTGTTTGGTTGAAGGAGCTATATCAAATGAATGGAGTGTTGCTATAGTAGTTTCCCCTGTGGGTGGGGGCGGTAGAATAACACCCACGGTATCCCCTGCCTGTCGTAAGAGGCGACTAAAAAGGGCCTCAGTGGCTCTGAACTTTGGAGCGTGGGTTGGCGACCACGGGGCCCTCAGCTGAGTCCTGGCATTTCTTCCACTTACTTGTGCCAGGCTCCTCACTTTCATCTATCCTGTCCGACCTCCCTTGGTCAACTCTTGTTCTTTTCCGGCCCCGACGCTGTTAGGCTTGCGAGGGCTAGGGAGTCTTTCGTTTTCACGCACTTCGTGGCCCTTGTCTTCCTTTGGCCGATATCTTCATTTTTCGAAGTGTCGGAACCCTTCCATTTTTTCTCTCTGATTAGTGTTATATAGAGGATGGTTGACTAGTTGTACTTCCTCTTAAAACAATTATCACCACCATTGTTATAGTAGCCCCTGTGTATAAAGGACAGGGTGATAGACATAAAGCTGAAAATTACAGGCCAGTCAGTTTGACATGCATTGCATGTAAGCTTTGGGAAAGCATTCTTTCTGATTATATTAGACATGTTTGCGAAATTAATAACTGGTTTGACAGAAAGCAGTTTGGGTTTAGGAAAGGTTATTCCACTGAAGCTCAGCTAATAGGATTTCAGCAAGATATAGCAGATATCCTGGATTCAAGAGGCCAAATGGACTGTAATGCGATTGACCTATTTAAGGCATTTGATAGGGTAGACCATGGAAGACTACTGGCAAAAATGAGTGCTATTGGACTAGAAAAAAGAGTGACTGAATGGGTGGCTATATTTCTAGAAAATAAAACTCAGAGAATTAGTGTAGGCGGAGCTTTATCTTCACCCTGTAATCAGGGTGCGAAATCAGAAAGAAGTGGTGTGGGGGAGAACGAACATAGGGCTTCGCTACCAGCGTTTGTTTCAGGGAGTATCCGGCGGGGGAGCGGGTACAAAAATTTCCCTGTAATTTTATTATCCCCTAGAAAAATGTAAATTTTAGATCTATTTGTTTTTATCTTGTTGTTATAAGGAGACTGATAAATATTAGAACGTTATTCCAATCAGCTGAGGAGTTTATGAGAGAGTGTCGCTTTCTTATAAAAGGCCAGACTAGGCGCGATTAGTGCTGATTTATTGCTTTCTTAGTGGAAAGTTCCTCTGCCAGGGCTGTGTTGACTGAACAAATTTGTCGGTTTGTACACTGTTTAAGTGAATATTGTCCTATTGGCTACCTATCGGACACACACCCTCTCCAAGAAGTACAGGAGAGATGTAAGCTCGAGCTACTTAGAGAATGACAAAGGATGAGAGCTTCAAGTAATTTACACTTTTCTTCGGGTTTCAGATGGACTTGTCAGAGTGAAACATGAATAATAGGCCACAGGTCTGGATTGCCACTGCTGCGTTGTTTTATTGCTCAAGATCTGGCAGTCATTTGAATTACTGCTGATGTTTTTTATGAAAATATGCACAGTAAAACCATTAATTTCAGTAATAAATTATATGTGTTCTACATTTTCCTCATTATTTTATAACGAAAGAATCCCCCCGGCCAAGTTTTGTGGGGGGAACCTTTGAGATAAAATCGTCGGTGGGGGGGAAAATCCCCTTCCCCCCGCGATTTCGCACCCTGCTGTAATAATTAAGAGGGGAATTCCTCAAGGCAGTATTATTGGACCTTTATGTTTTCTTATATATATCAATGATATGTGTAAAGAAGTGGAATCAGAGATAAGGCTGTTTGCAGATGTACAGAGTAATAAATAAGTTACAAGATTGTGAGCGGCTGCAGGATGACCTCGATAGTGTTGTGAGATGGACGGTGACAATGGTATGATGATAAAGGGGGTTAAAAGTCAGGTTGTTTCACAAATAAAAAAGTCCTCTCGGTTTTAATTACTGTGTTGATGGGGTGAAAATTCCTTTGGGTGATCATTGTAAGTACTTAGGTGTTAATATAAGAAAAGACCTTCATGGGGTAATCACATAAATATGTTTGCTAATAAAGGGTATAGATCTCTGCACATGGTTATGAGAGTATTTAGGGGTTGTAGTAAGGATGTAAAGGAGAGGGCATATAAGTCTCTGGTAAGACCCCAACTAGAGTATGGTTCCAGTGTATGGGACCCTCACCAGGATTACTTGATTCAAGAACTGGAAAAAATCCAACGAAATGCAGTTCAATTTGGGTGATTTCCGACAAAAGATTAGCGTTACAAAAAATGTTGCTAAGTTTGGGCTGGGAAGACTTGAGAGAAAGGAGACGAGCTGCTTGACTGAGTGGTATGTTCCGAGCTGTCAGTGGAGAGATGGCGTGGGAGTACATCAGTAGACGAATACGTTTGAGTGGCGTCTTTAAAAGTAGGAAAGATCACAATATGAAGATAAAGCTGGAATTCAAGAGGACAAATTATGGGCAAATATTTGTTTATAGGAAAGGGATTTAGGGATTGGAATAACTTACCGAGATGTTCAATAAATTTTCAATTTCTTTGCAATCATTTAAGAAAAGGCCAGGAAAACAACTGATAGGGAATCTGCCACCTGGGCGACTGCCCTAAATGCAGATCAGTAGTGATTGATTGATTGATTGATTGATTGATTGATTGATTGATTGATTGATTGATTGATTGATTGATTGATTGATTGATTGATTGATTGATTGATTGATTGATTGATTGATTTACAGTAATATTTGCAATAAAAAGCACACCCCATAGCACTACAGCCGTGACAGGCCTTGGCCTACCAAGCAGTTGCTGCTCAACCCAAAGGTCTGCTGATTATGAGGTGACACATTGTCAATGCGACGAATCATCTCAACCATTATTCTTGGTTTTCTAGATCGGGTAATATTTGCAATCGTTGATATTGAAATATTGTTCCCTTATATGAACTTAAATTTTCATAAGACTCCTGTTTTTGTTAGACAAAAGTAGAACTCAAAAATTCTTTATTACAGAAACATTTTTCTTAATTTTTATTTTATTTTTTCAATGTTAATATTTACTGAGCATTTTAGAGAGTGAAAATTACATTAGCCTAATTGAGTAACTTCATTTCAGGTCTATCTTATTATTCATGAATTGCATTTCATTAGTTCCTGTCTTGAAGGTTTGAGCGTGTCCATCAGTACAGATGTATGTCAGGTGGGTTGGTAACAAAAAGAGAAGGGCATTTTCAAAACACCACTAATCATTGTTTCAAAAATTTAAAAGAACACTGCCAGAGGTACAAAACAGTATCTGTTATCCAATGTGGTTGATGCACTGAAAATTATGTTTTACACTGTTTAAAAGAATCATTTTACCTTGAGGCTCCATGGCCAAGCGTGCTGGCCTTTGGTGACAGGGGTCCTGGGTTCGATTCCCGGGAGTCTCGGGAATTTTAACCAACATTGGTTAATTTTGCTGGCACTGGGTGTTTGTGTCGTCTTCATCATCATTTCATCCTCATCATGATGCGCAGGTCGCCTGAGGGAGTCAAATCAAAAGACCTGCACCTGGCGAGCCGAACTTGTCCTCAGACACTCCCGGCACTAAAAGCCATACGCCATTTCATTTTACCTGGACTACACTATTTATTTTACAAAAAAAGAAGATGTACTGCCTGTTTTCTGACAGCAATATTACATCATCATTATCCTATTTCCTGTCAAATATGGCAGTAATTAAGAATGCTTAAGTGAAAACAAAAGTGCAAGGGTATATCTGTATACTGATATTCTAAACATATTTTAAAACAGATTTTTAACATTGTTATTTGACCCTCCTGAATGCTTTTTTGTCAGTTAGCTCTTTTGTGAAACACATTTGATTTAATTGGTCATAGTGCCAGGTCATGTAGTGACCTCCTCCTTGTAATTTAAGTAGGTCTTTTGGGACAATGGGATGGAAAAAGCCTAGAAATAGGTAGGAACCAACCATGGCCTTAATTAAGGTTCAGCTCCAACATTGGACTGGTGTGAAAATGAGAAACCGTGGAAAAATGTCTTTATGGCTGCCAACAGTGGGATTCAAAAGCACCACCTCCTGAATGAAAGCTTACAGTTACGTGACCTGAAACACTTAGCCAACTTGACCCAGTCGGACACCATCCCCAAATGCCCACACTGGCAGCAACAACAAAATTTACTTACAAGAAGAATACAAGTGGAAGCTGACATCACCATTACCGACATAACAAACAAGGAAAATAGAAATTACTTACCCCAGACAGAGCTGGTGACCAATAACCATGAAAAGGAAAAACTTGTTACTGTAAGGATGTTAAATTCTTAACAAAAGACAGCCTTTTTATAATAAATAGGTCATTTTAATATATAATTATGCTTTGGACAATGAAATAAGGAAAAGTAAAGGAACAGACTCAAGATTGATTAAAATAAAATATTAAATGATCTAATAACCTTGCCTACCGATTGATCAGTCATAAATAACAAACATATAACTAGCTCAACAACTAACCTCATTTAGTAACACTTAGTAAATTAAAAAATTACAATCTTGGTGCCTTCGATTTAATTTGCACATTTCACCATTTCCAGTCTTTCAATTTGCCAGAAATTTTATGCAAAATAATAATTCCATGTCCTGAAGAAATTCTTTAAACAGGTTTAATATCTAGATAGGGTACTATCATAAGTTATGAATTTCATTGTGGTTCGTATTGACAATTGATCACTATCAAAGGGTAGGAAGGGTCCACCTATTCAATACTATTAGTTTGTATATCGTCTTATAAAACTGGGACTAGTTTTGACCCCATATATATTGGGCCATCTTTAGCCACACTCCAATTGGAAGACATAAGAAACATATATAACCAATAATGATATAAACACTGATATGACACAATTTATAGTATTAATTTAAACTATTAAACTATTAAACTATTAAACTATTAAACTATTGTTGAAGTCTGAAATAACATATCTACACTTTAAACTAAATAACACATCAAAAATATTGTGGTTGATGGCGAACTATTTTGTCGTTTCTACAGCAGCTATCGTTTTTGAGTTGATCTGGGAGTTGGTATCTTTTTCTTTGTAAATGATATAATTTAAACCATTGATGAAGTCCAAAGAACATATCTACACTTTAAACTAAATAACACATCAAGAATGTTGCGGTTGATGGCGAAATATTTTGTCGTTTCTACAACAGCCATTGTTTTTGAGTTGATCTACCTACTCACCCCCCACCCGCCCCTCCTCAAACATCACTCCTCCAATCCCTGCCATCATAAGCTATACTCCTGCTCCCTCTCAACAATCAGTCTGGTGTTGGTATCCGTACCAAGTGCACGTAACTTGCGAACAACATAGGGGTGAGCCTCATATAGGTATACATACTTATCTTGATATTCTTGCTTCCCTTATATTCTCAATTATTTACTTCAAATTATTTTCTTTTCAGACATTCACCTCCAAATTAATTAAACAATAGATCACTACATTGATAATAAGGAAAACCTATTCAAAGTATGAATGTTCCCCTTAAAGCTACATAAGTCTTTACCCATATTACCAATGAACAAACATGAATATCAATCAAGTTGCTCGTCTACACAGAAAAGGATACCCAACTCCCAGATCAACTAAAAACAATTGCTGTTGTAGAAACGACAAAATAGTTCGCCATCAACCACAAGATTCTTGATGTGTTATTTAGTTTAAAGTGTGGATATGTTCTTTGGACTTCATCAATGGTTTAAATTATATCAGTGTTTACACAGAAAAAGATACCAACTCCCAGATCAACTAAAAAACGATAGCTGCTGTAGAAACGACAAAATAGTTCGCCATCATCCACAACATTTTTGATGTGTTATTTGGTTTAAATTGTGTCATATCAGTGTTTATATCATTATTGGTTATATATGTTGCTTATGTCTTCCAATTGGAGTGTGGCTGAAGATGACCCAATATATATGGGGTCGAAACTAGTCCCAGTTTTATAAGACAATATACAAACTTCCCTTTGATAGATAGGCGAGGAGCTCCCACAAGAAAATTTAAGATGCACACACTCAGTTTGCTCGCTTCAACAAACCGGCTAGTCACGCCAGAAAGGTGCGCCAGCAAGCTGCGCAGTAGGTTAGAGCAAGGCAAGGAAATTCAAATTTCCTTTGGTAGAGTACAGCAGCAGACAGAGGCTCACACCCAAAGGATACTTTATAGTTGGTGCATATGTAAAATTCAAATGAGCAGCACCACATACTCAAATGTAGAAAATGAGAGTAGTTCGTGATATTAAATCACATTAAAAATAACGTTAGTCCACATCTTGATGAAATGTATGTGAAAATGAATTCTATGGAAATAAAATCCAGGTCCAAAAATGTTTGTGTTGTCTATAACTAGGTAAATGAAGAGGTAGGTCTATATGTTAAGATAAACACATACATTCAGCCAGAGGAATGGACCAGATGTGCTCTAACCCCTGACCTGACCAGAAATCGAATCTGGGACTAAAGCGAAGGCTGCTATAAAAATATAAAGTGATGTATGGGGCAAGACCGGATGATGCGCCACATGTTTCTATTAAGTGCATGTATTTTTAGTAAGGGTTTGGGATTGACAACTTCTTGCAGAAAGGGAAGAACAGCATGTGTGCTTGATTATTTAACACTTAGTTTGCTACATAAAACTCATTTAGATCCATTATGAACCAAAGTCTAGAAGGTGTGTAACGGGAGAGTTTCCACAAGGACGGTGATATGCTGCACACCTGAGAGAGATGACTCAATGAGGTAGAAATGATAGACTAGCATTCATAGAAATACGAACTTTTATAATATCTAGTGTGGAGAATATGTACAAAACATTTGATAAATATGTTACGTACTATTATAGAATGATTAAATGTAAATTCAATAAATAATTAAACTTCATGAACGTACTCAACAACATTACTCAGTGGAGGAAGCCGATTCAGGTGTGAGCACTGAGAAAATGCTGTGATCTGTTTAAAAGTTCACTCTTACAATAGTTTAGCTCAGATTATTTTCAAATGTTTACAGTAGAGACTCAAAATAATGCAGTTGATATTGACTTTATATTTACCTTGTAGTCTACTAATAGAGACGAGACCTTCTACATTTTAGACAAAGTGAAAGAGACGTTCTTGTATTTGCATGGGTTGTTTCACAATCCTACAAAAACGAGGAAAATCATTGCCTTGGAAACTTTGAATGGAAGAACCAGGAACAATAGTTCAAAGATTCATTTAGCATAACTCCCAGATTAATGGGACAATTAGTTCATGAGAAAGAGGGCATGCAATTTGGTGTGTTTTGTCGCCCGTTACTTGGTCCTGCCCACCATGCACTCCCATTCCTAATGTTATGCGTCCACTGTCACTTCACTCATTTCAGTCTGATTTAGTGCTGTTATAGTCTGATTTATTACAACTTAATTACTTCTCTTTCATTCAAACTGCACTGTGCCATGCTTCTGCGCCAAGCATTATCGTATTTCAAAGTGACAGTGAGTCAAGTATTTAAGAGGTTTCAAGGCGTTGAAAATATTATAGGAAAGCTCACCAGATGATGTCAATATGCATATCAGTGAAAAAATGGTGATTTATACTGTTAATCTCCATAAGCAAATGTCATATAAGGACATATACAGCCAGTAGACTTGAGCAGAAATTTTAGTCTATATGCTCCCAAGAGGAAAGAGGTCAGACTATTTCAAACTCTTTAGAAAGAAAAGAGAAGCAGATAAAATAATAATAAAATTTTAATTTTTAATTGGCCACATTGCTTTTCTTCTTCCCTTTTTAATATTCTGTTCACATTATTAAAGTTATAACTGAAAAGTAATGGAAAGCTATTTCATACACTATAAAACTCAAAATACGGTGCGACTTGTCGCCCGTGAGAGCTCTGCGTCACATGACTTAAACCTACGGCACAGATGCTGCACCCTGTTTTCAAGGCTGTATTGTTGTAGTAATGGCGAACTCCTTATGCAGAACCTTCACAACATCCAGTACTATATATTAAAACTAGTAAATAGTATTAGTAATTTATTTACCACATTTCTGTACAGAAATATGGAAGGTCTAGAGAAAGAGAGCCCCCATGTACATATAAAATGGTCCCTTGACCTACCTTAAGATTAGATCTTATAAAACTCATATTTACATTGTTTACAAAATACTTAAATAGTACTGTGCAAGATATACATATAATTTCCTCCTGCTCGTTCATTCTGTCTGTCGATAGTTAGCTAATCATTCATTCATTCATTCATTCGATCATTCCTGTACTCACGTACTTCCTTTCACTCTACCAATGATTCACTCATTCACCCACACACTCACAGGCACATAAGGCAGTTTCATTAAATTACATTTTTCTTTATATACATTTGAAATTTTGGAAGAGGCAAGCTCTTGACATCCTCTCAACAGCGAGTTCCATAGGTTTGTGGAACACCAATAGAGACCCCTCTAAAAGGCAGACAAAGGGTAACTCCACCGCCCCTCTGAGCTGAGTGATAACCAAGCGATAGGCGTTGGAAGGGGTCAAATTCTATAGAGGTAGAGAGGGATTTCCAGAGAAAGATCAGGTCAGTTTGTTAGGCTATTGTCTCAATGGAAGATAACCTTGTTGGATGGGAGGGGGAGTGATGGTTAATTAGTCTTTCGGTGCACCATTGTACTCTCTGCAGCTTACTCATGCAAAATAATTGAGAAAACACACACACACAAAAAAAACAATAATTTAAGGAGTCCCTAAAATTTTCGCAAGGAAAATATTGTACTTTCATGTTTAAAACCAGCAACACATTGAAACTATACGAGAAATCATGCACTCGAGTGATGAAAGTCGTTGGTGCTGAGCTAACGCAACTACCCTTAGCACATATAGTGACATCCAGCCCCAAACTTTCAAATTGAAGGATGTGCGGCAAGTCTACCAATGCGGTGCATCACCCAATCTTGCCTTATGTTAAGTTTTCAACCTGGAGGCTCTCGGTGAGACAGAAGGTGCTATTACCTAGCAGTTTACTAAGCCCTGTGAAATGCTCGCATCAGCTGACCCTTTGAGTTACACTTTTACACCATTCAGCACAGGGACTGGTTACATGAGGAATTGTATCAGGTACCAGCATTACTTATACCTCAGTCATTTTCATATTGTTAAAGCCAAGGATGAGACCGAGACATGTCAATGAAAGTAACAAATTTCTTCTTTCTCATACCAAAAAGCACAGTATGCTGTAAATACTATGTATTGTCAGGAATTGATTTGTAATATATTGAGTGTAATTAGGTATTTTAAACTAACTTCAAATTCTTACATTTTGGAACTGATAATATAGAAGTTAAGTTTAATTAGAACATGAATGCATTCAATCAATCAATCAATCAATCAAATAATCAATCAATCAATCAATCAATCAATCAATCTTAGACTGGAGGTAAATTTAATCCCTTTTTTGAGTGAATATTTAACCTTACAAAATGTGATATATTTTTAGTGAGCAAGAGGAAACATTTAGCATTTCTGGATCTCCTGATTGAAATATCTGAGAAAGAGCACACGTTGACTGATCGTGACATTCAAGAGGAAGTGGACACTTTTATGTTTGAGGTAAATTAATTTTTATTTTTATTATAGAAAGATATGTACTAGAAAAAGTTTAAACTCACCTCAGAAATTCTCTATATACTCTTGAAACTGACTGATACTTTTCCCATTAGCACCTAAATTGTTTTAAAAACTTTTTACCTTTCTTGCTTGATTTGTATTCTGAGGCATTACAGAACATAATACAAGTCGATTTTGTCATTTTATCATGCATACTTGTTGAGAAATTTGCAGTTGCCCCTTGAAAATCTTAAGTGCTTACTTGAAGTAATTTCACTGTATGGAGATCTGTGTTTACTTGGTGTATGGAATAGGCCTACTAGAAAATTTTAGCCGAAGAATACATCCACGGTATCCCCTGCCTGTCGTAAGAGGGTCTAAGAGGGGCGACCAAGGGATGATCACGTTAGAACCATGATACTACTTGTAATTAGTACCATCATGCAGGGAACACCATGGATCGCTTTTACTTGCGCGTAGTACCACTACGTTAGGTACGAAATAGGTTTGTGATTAGTAGCAACAGTGTGTGGCTAAGGATGCATTTTAAAGTACCTGTGATTCACACCCCTATATGAGCAACACCATGGGATGAGCAACACCATGGTTCTGCCTTGCCTGTGCTTAGTACCCACTATGTGAGGAACACCGCAGGATAGTGCGTGTCCCTGTGGTTAGTCCACTAATGTGAGGAACGCCATTGCGTTGCCTGTATAGGTTTGCATTGCCCGTAAATAGCACTGCAGTGGGCGAAACACCATAGGTCTGGGTTACATGTGCTAATTTCATTACCTGTGAGTAGTACCATAATGTGTGGAATACTGCGAGTCTACGCTACTTTTGATTGGTACCGCAACATGACAAATAGCATTGTTCTATTTTCCTAGCGATAAGTACCATTAGGAGGGGCCGATGACCTGGATTTTGGACCCTTTTTGACTACAAGCATCATCGATTCAGTATTGTGCTTTAGAAGCAGTCCCTTGGTCAATACTCTTGTTTAACACTAGTTTCTTGGAATTTGGGGCATTGCGGGTCGGATCCACTGATTGTTTTAACTTCATATCCATCCATTCATTCTTTGTCCTCACATTTTCGAATTCTGTTCAGTGGAGGATTATGGATTTTTAAATTGTCACAACATTTTGTACCATTAAGGGCCGATGGCCTAGATTTTAGGCTCCTTTAAACAACAAGCATCACCATCATCAGAAAATTTAAGCCACCTTATAAACAATAATCAGGCAGAAATATAGCCTAGGACAAAGAACACTATGCACAAATTAGCAAGATTGAAAGGCAATGAGCAGTCATTGCACAAACCAGTGTCACATTTAGAACATTATGTTCTCACTATGACTTGGAAGTTGTGTGAGCCCATCTTCTTTTCCTCTTCTCTGATGTGTGCTCCATCCTGCCATCTCACATAATCTGATATCTGACTATTTTGAGGTGATGCCAAGCAAAGCAGATGGTCTTCCAGCTATACACATTAGACACATTGTCATGAATTCTAGTAGGGACATTTTCTGCTTATTTGTTTTGTTGTACAAAATCCAGCTGTTCTGAATAGCTAAGTCAAACATTCACAAAATGTAACTTACCTCTTACTCTCTTCATCTGAATCCTCATCTGTATCCATACTTCTTTCTGACACACCAGGCAAATGCTTGGGCTGTACCTTAATTACGACCATGGTTGCTTCCTTCCCACTCATAACCCTTTCTTATCCCATCATTGCCAAATACCCATCTGTGTTGGTGAGATGTAAAGCCACCGTCATCGGCTGTATAAATAACTTCTTCCTGCACAACGTGAGCAGTGTTGACAAACTTAACCATAATAGGTATTTTATTTGATCCTGTATTGACTTGTCTGAATCTATGAAGGGAATGGATGACTTTCCCGAAACATGTATGTTAAATTAATATTTTCTATCATTATAAGGTGTATTGACAAGGTGGACTCAAAATTAAACTATAATAGTTTCTTTATTAGATAACGTGAGCAGATCAACTCAGTTTATGCATATTAGACAAACAGAAGACTTTTCATCACTGTACCCTGCAATGTGCAATCTCAATAGAGTGTCGCAAATTAGACAAGCAAATGGCCTTTCATCACTCTGCGTTACAATATGTCACTGAGACAGAGCTCAGTCCTAAATGTCCTCTCACAGGTGGAACACAAGAACAGACGAACACCACTGTATGGACCAGCTTACAAGCTGAACATTAGAATAGTTGTGTCCCATTATGATCAGCAAATGCACTTAGGCCATCTTTCTCTCTCTCGCCCCTTAAAAGCCATCCCACAGTGAGACAATGGAATAGCCTACTACAAGAAAGTATAATTGATTGAAAAAATGAATGAATTAAATTAGTTTTCTTTGCTTTGTCTTGAGGGTTTGTTGGGTTATTTAGAAGAAGTATAAATGATAAATTCATTTTACACTTATTCCATTTCGATATTTCTCAGAAAGGAACTCAGTCAGAAAACAAAACTCATTAAGCATTGTCCACCACTATCTTTATGTTTCATAATTGTTAATCTAATGAACTTTGTGTGATAATCCCCTAGAATTTGTTGCATTCCATAAAGTCCAAGCATTTTTTTCTTGTGCATACGAATAGTTTTATTTAGTAAAATTATTTAGTAAAATTCAGGATCCTTGTGGTCACACACAGTACATGTGCTATTTGCGATGACTAAACGGACCAATCTAGGCATAAAACATACGCCCACACAAATCACACTGAATGGATGCAGAAGGTTGGGGTTGTAACTGACGGAACTTTCTTGCTTATCGCTTGGCCTCTTGATGCCTGCGGCATTCTCTTTCGAACAAGTTGACAGCGGTGGATGTAGTGTTCTGCCACAGTGAACGGCCACAGCACATTCTTGCCATATTTGTGTATTTATATCAGTTGTCTTCATGATGTGTATCAGCTAGTCCTTAAAAAAACTTAAGAGGGGGCTCCATGAGGTCTACTGCCAGAGCAAAGTTCACCATAAAGAATTAGGCAGGGAAGCCTAGTATCACTCATACGGTGAACACGGCCTAACCACCTCACTTGATGAAAGATGATTGTTGCCTCAATGCTATTTAGCTGCGCTTTTTCAAGAACTGCCGTGTTGGTCACATAGTCCTCCCACTTAATATTCAAGGTGTATCTCATTTTTTGTTGGTGGAAGCGCTCAAATGTTTTGATATCATGGCAGTAAAGTGTCCAAGTTTCACAGCCATACAGTAGCTTTGTACATCATGAGTTTGATATGCAGTTTTAGGTCGTTATTCAAAAAGACTCTGTGCATTAACCGTCCAAATGTTGCATGAGTAGCCCCGATTCTTATGTCTACATATTGTTCGCAGGTACACAGTTTAGACAAGATGTTACCAAGATATAAAAAGTGATCAACCTGCTCCAGTGTTCTGTCTAAGATGGAGATACTGAACTCAGGAAGAATAGATCCTGGGGCAGGTTGTGAGAGTACCTTTTTTCATATTAATGGCAAGACCAAAGCATTACAGATTATGAATCTCATTGTTGAATCTGTATTGACAGTTGAAATTCTTATAGTGTAGTATACTATACTGTATATAGTATTGACTAGGAGGATTAAAATAGATTTTGTACAATTTTGTAAGAAGATCAAACCAATCACATGCATTTTTAAAGCAGTTGACTGTTTGTTGTAGTTCTGCAAGTGTTAGAGCAGGAGATGCGGTGTCACCGGCATACAGTTCTGTCACCCTGGTAACAAGAGTACGTCTTTGTGAGAGAAGTCTTGCCAGATTGAATAGGCCTCCTTCAAAACGAAACTTAAAGCAAATTGCAAAGAAACAAAACTGGTTTCTGAATGCTGCATGAAAATATCATTGCTACTAATGCCTTGTTTATTATAATCCAAGGTTTCAGCAAGTGAAAATCCTCTCCTTATGAAAAAAATGCATAGACCTATATCACAGCTTATAAACACCTTGCTTGCCCATATGGCAACTCTAAAGTAACAGTCGACATAGCTCAACTAATTTTAGTTATCATTTACATACACTTTTTCACAGAGAATTATTGAAGTGTCTTGAGTTTAAATGCTAAATAACTATTTATGTACAGATAATAATGTACTTATGCAAAACCTTTATCAATTTTTGCATATTTATTCTTGATAGATAGGTACATTGTCATAACAGTGGTAAAGAAAGAATGAAACTGGGACAATTATTATGTAGCACAAATATGTATGGATCTTTTCCCTCACCTCTTGATCATAATTTGACTCTTCTATGCCTGTTAGAAAATTACATATTTGTCATGTCTATGACAACTATAAGCACTAATGGGTGAATGGAGATTTATTGGATTTCTGCTCTATTTGCTGCTGCAGGTATTCATCCATTCTGATCTATTACACACTAAAATATATGTAATGATATCTAATTATTATTTAGGTATTATATAGGTATGCCTTTGCTGGCAGGACCTAGTGTTTACTGTGCACTGTCTTCTGGTATAGGCTAGAGTAATTGTTTTACTTTCATAGATGTGTCTCTGTCTTATCCTTTGCTTTGACAATATGAAAGTGACTGAGGTATGAGCGACGCTAGTAATGCCAATCCTTATGCAGCCAGTCCCTGCTATGAATGGTGTGAAAATGTTGTTCATAGGGTCAGTTGGTGTATGCATTTCAGTGGGCTTGGCAGACTGATATGTAATAGCATATCTGGCTCGGTGAGGAAAGCAACGGGAAACTACCTCACTCCTCATTTCGCTAGTACGCCTCTTCAGTGATGTCTAGGCCATCTATGACAGATGATGGCAGAGCTGTTGAGGATCTCACCAGCGGCACCGTTGACGGACTGAACATACATACATTATATAGGTATCTGGAGAGTGATACTTGTAACATAATATTTAGCCTGAGTGCAACAAATGTCAGCCTGGATTCAATCAATCACTACTGATCTGCTTTTAAGGCAGTGGCCCATCTTCATTTTGTGACCTTTCCTACTTTTAAAGACACCACTCAAACTTATTCGTCTACAAATGTCATTCCACGCCATCTCTTCACTGACAGCTTGGAACATACACTTACTCGAGCAGCTTGTCTCCTTTCTCCCAAATCTTCCCAGGCCAAGTTTTGCAGCATTTTTGTAACACTACTCTTTTGTCAGACAAAACCCAGAAGAAATCAAGCTGCTTTTCTTTGGTGGATTTTTTCCAGTTCTTGAATCAAGTAATCCTGGAGAGCGTCCCATACACTGGAACCGTACTGTAACCGTAATCGAGATAATTACGCCTACACATACTAATAATAAATAGAATAATAATAATAATAATAATAATGCGAAAATAATAATAATAATAAATATTGACACAATATATGAATAAGGAAATAGTAAAATAACACCGTGGCGGCGATTACACATCGGAGCATGGAAACGTGACGGATAACTTTCAATACGCAAAATTAAATCATATAAAAGGGAACTCTTACAGGCCTAAAAATGACAACTAAGAAGGATTGTGGAAGGTGCAGGAACCCTAGGAGGTCCATGGAAAGGTATGGCTTTATGGGGGAGAAAAGACTTACAAGAAACACCCTCTAGCTCAACTATATTACAAATAACAAAGAAAGTTTTACAAAAGCAAGTTAACTTACATAGCAACTGATGCTTACTTCAACGACAGATACAGGTTGATTAACCAAGGCGAAAACATAATCATGATGCTTAAATCCTTTAGTAAAACACAAGTTAAACATATGTAGAATTACATATGACTTGTCAATTAAAATGCAGGTAAACGATTTGAATTTACAACCTACGAGAATCTATGGCACATTCAAACACGTTAAAACAAAACTTTAAAAATTTTATTTAGCGAGAAAATACCGAAATACCAAAGGAGTTAAATTAAATCAAACGAAATCAGAAAACATTGAAATGGCAATGGAAATGGCACTTACCAATAAGGAGCACAACTGTACTCGAGGACGGTCAGATGGAAAAGACGCCGAGCACATGCATCATTTTCCCAAAGCCGGCAGAGGACCGGAAATGGCCCGATCACAATTAACCAAGAAGATCAAACTTACACTAGATTCCCCTTTGCCAGTACAATTGCATGACCATATATGGTCATTTCCTGGCCTAATGATGCGAGAGGAATTACATCACCTGTTTCAACATCGGTAACCACGCGTGCGGTATAGGATGCTTCAAAATAAAGCACCTTACAAAATTTTACATCAGATTACAATTCTGACATACAGAATTACATGAAGTTTATACAAAAAAATCACTTTAAAATACTTTTGCATCTTGCAATGTTCAAACATTTAAATTACATAAAAGAAATATTCCAGCAGAGTCCAGAGTTCTTATTTCTTCATTTCTCAAAATAAAAAAATACCAAAGAAATGAAATCCTGCTGTCCTTTCTTGATGACCAAATTGCAATTCTACTGTTTTTTTCATGATAATGCACTTGCCACACATACTCTAGTTGGAGTCTTACCAGAGACTTATATGCCCTCTCTTTTACAACCTTATTACAACCCCTAAATACCCTCAAAACCATGTGCAGAGATCAGTACCCTTTATTAAAAATGCCATTTATGTAATTACCCCAATGAAGATCTTTCCTTATATTAACAGCTAGGTACTCACAATGATCCCCAAAAGGAACTTTCAACCCATCAATGCATTAATTAAAACTGAGAGGACTTTTCCTATTTGTGAAAATCATAACCTGACTTTTAACCCCGTTTATCATCATATCGTTGCCTACGGTCAATCTCACAACATTATCGAGGTCATTTTTCAGTTTCTCACAATTTTGAAACTTATTTATTACTTTTCACGGAATAACATCATCTGCAATAATCTTCATCTCTGATTCCACTTTTTTTATCTAAAGTTAAAAACTTCATCGTTGATCCGTATTGAACTGAGGATCACACAAGTAATTTTAATGTAAGGAAATCCACCTTTTCAATACATACAAAACTGTTGCTCATACGTTATACTACAACATTTTTATTAATATTATATGAAGGTACCGGTTTCGACATGTTTTCAGTGTCATCATCAGCCTTTCATAAAACAAAGCAAGAAAATGAATGCACATATAACAACAATATACACACGCTAGGTAAAAATGTTAGTATAACGGTGCACATTTAAAATAGTTTATATAAAATGTATGAAAATTGTTACGCGTTGGCAGCGTGGTAGTTTTTGTTGTCAAGAGGCACTGTCCGAAAAGTTGAGCAATGATATGATAAAAGTTGATGAACGCGTTGAAATCTTGTTAAGTGTCTTATTTATAAGGGAATGCAGCACTGAAAAGTAATCTGAGCACTGTTAGCGGGATAGTCTTTCTTATCTTGTGTTTGTACTATACACGTCGAAAGGTGGTTTTCAATATACATGTAGGTCCTAGGATGGTATGTAGGACCGAGATTCCTCAGTTCAAGCGGAATGTGAAACCTAGAGAAAAAAGGGAATTGATATACTATAAAGGGCAAGTCGTATGGAGAAAAGGTATAGAGAGTTATAGTGTCAGACTCACCTTGCCGCAGCGTGCCAAGAAGCTTACTCTATGGAGAGGAGTTGACAACTGGAGCTGGTTATAGGAAGGAGAGGGTAGGATGGGAAGGGAGGGGAGGGGCTTGGGAAGGAACCGCCTACGGGGGAATTGCTGGGGGTGGGTCTGGAGGGCAACGTGGTGGGGACCTATAGCGAGGTAGCGTGTTAAGTAATGCATGGCAGATTGACCACTTTCTCGGTATAGACCCGACTGCATTCCCTGTCCTGTGGGGCGCACATCGTTGTCTGCACCTCGACAGACACGCTGGCAGGCCGGGCCTGGATAGTGGCCTCCAAACGCGAGGGGGCGTCCTCCTCCACTGCTGTGCTGCCGTCCGCCATCTGAGGCGCTTTCCTGGATTTAGACCGGGGCCTTCCCTGGGTGGCCCGGGCAGGTGGTGGACGTTCCTGGTTGGCAGCCTTGTCAGTTTGCGTGTACTTTGTGAAGTATGGCCGTCTTAGGTTGGGACGCTCGGGAGCGCTGCCATCCTCCTCAGTTCTCGGTTCCGGGGGAGCCAAGAAGCTTGGGTCCGCGTCCACCCGCTTGTGCCTCTGCCTCCTGGCAGTCTGTGTCTCTATGGTAGACGTCACCTATGACGTCTGGGTTGCTGTCTCCTGGCTACCTGTGTCGTCCAGCTCTGAGACCCGGTAGCCGGACAACCTGGATGTGTTGAGACACCATACACTCGTAGACGTGGATGTGGCTTGGGTCTCTAGAGCGGATGATGACCGCCCAGCCAAGGATCTCGTGGACGAGCTCGGTTATCGTCTTCTCTTCAGTGTGCTCGGCTACCACTGTAAGGAGATCGATTGTAACAATCGTGTCTGCCTGTAGGTGTACTTCCCTCACTGGTTGTATACTATCGGCGCCGAGAGGCGAAAGTCGGGGATGGGCTCCGAGCACAGCCTCATTCGGTAGTCCTCTACCTCAGCCATGAAGTCGTAGTCGGCCGGTGTTGCTGGGATCAAAAGCGAATCCATCCTTGTCCTCCTGAAATAGAAACCTGGAAAAGAGCTAGCACTGAGAAGTGTTTACTGACCATGCACGTAGTATATACTCACTGGCCTCTCAGTCTGTTGTCCTGTCACTCGATATATATACTGTTCGACAAACAGTCTAGAAATTTCTAACTTCTGGAAAGGTTCTTGTAACACTCTAAATGGAACTCATCTGAACATACAAGCAACAATTGGTCAACCGGTTATCGATTGGAGTAGATTAAAATCGAATATTCGTTTACATATAAGCAAATCACAATGAAGGAGTCTATATAATTCCTAAAGTTTCTACAAGTATATGGATAATAAAACATTACGGTAAGCTTTCAGAAGCCTCCGCATGTATCAGAATGATAGTGAATCATGTCCAATATACGAATATTACAGTTTTCGACTGAACAGATTTTGAGGTTATAAGAATTTACGGTACATATTTACAGGGAAATTATATGTTGATCCTGACAAGTACAGATATCAACAAGTCCGCACACTGAGACTAATTACTCACTAACTCACTGGCCTCTCGGCCTGTCACTCGAAATATATATATATACTCGACAAACAGTCTAGAAATCTCTAACTTCTGAATATGTCCTTGCAGCACTCTAAAAGGAACACATCTTAACATACAAGGAAGAACTGATTAACCGGTTGTCAATTGGAGTAGATTAAACTCGAATATTCTATTACATATATACAAACCATAACGACGGATTCTACATAATTCATAAAGTTTCTGAATGTATCTGGCTAGTAAAACATTACGATAAGTTTCCAGAAGCCCCCATATGTATCAGAATGATAGTGGATCATACCCAATAACTTATACAAATATTACAGTGTTTTCTACAGTTTTCAACTGAACAGATTTGAGTTTATGTGAATTTACAATACATATTTACAGGGAAATTGTATGTTAACCATACTAAACATTTAATAAAATATACTTAAAATATATTAAACATAATAAATGAAAGATTTACAAGGTTTAGGTTAGGTATACTGTACCGGTTACGACCTGTACATAAGTATTTTTTGAGCATAAGTTACGTTTATTTACCACGCGTAATGTTCCGAGCGCGCCTGGTTTGTTTACCAGCAGCGAGGACCAGCTAGCGAGTATGTGACGACTGTGAGCTGTGACGTAGCCACAGGGGCTAGCTAGACCGCCCACTCGTCTCAACACGTGTTACCAGCCTTGACTGGTATTTTCTGGATTCCACGTCACTTGTTCTAGAGAGTTCGATGGAGAAAATTTGGAAATTTCTATAATAATTGTGCTAGCGAATCGAGCGATATGTCATCTTGTTTGGGATCACCTAAACGTCCCAATGCTCGAGTTTCAAGCAAATCCATCGAGGGATTCGGGAGATATTCAATCAAACCGTATTATGACGTAGACGTCCCGAATCGAATAAAAGGAGGACCTACTGTAGCCTATTCACACAGTCTCAGCTGAGTAGTCAGCGGGGACACTCTTGCTGCTACTATCATCGTGGAACTCTGTCATTATACAAGTGTGGGAAGACGATTCTTCCAAGTACTATAAGTGGACTCATAAGACTTCGAGTGTTGTAGAAAATTTTCTAAGTGTTCGTGAAATGGACTTGTATTATTTACATGGGTTCGAGACCAGAATTCTTCTAAGTGTTAATTGAATGGACTTGTATTATTTACGTGCCTTCAAGACTGAAACTTTTCTAAGTGTTCACTAAATGGACTTGTATTATTTACGTGTCTTCGAAGCTGGAATTTTTCTAAGTGTTCACTGAATGGACTTGTATTATTTTCATGTGTTCGAGATCAGAACTTTTCTACGTGATCATTGAATGGACTTGTATTATTTACGAGTATTCGAGATTGGAAATTTTCTAAGTGTTCGTAAAATGGACTTGTGTTATTTACGTGGAATATTTGCAACTGTTGAGGAACTCATTCTTCTAATAGACAGTGATTGATTAACATTGCTAGTGATGAACTTTAACTTTCCAACGGCTTTGAACAAAGTTAGGATTTCACTTGCATTTACTCAAAGACTTGTACATTTGCCAGTGTTGGTTTAAAAGACTTATAAATTTCGTCAGTGAATTTATTTATGTGAATGGACTTGTGTTTTCGTCAGTGGTCACTCAAACACTATGAATTTCACCAGTGATTAACTTTAAATATATTCAGACTTCCAAGTGAATGGACTTGTATTTTTTCGTTCGAGTTTAGGCAAAGACTTGCACCTTCGCCAGTAATGAACTTTGAGTTTAACTATAATTTCACAAGAAGGGACTTGTATTTTTCGTTGCCAAACGTTATTCAGAGACGAAGATTTTCCTAGTGATGAACTCTAAAATTAGTAATACCACTCATATCATTTTAGGAGTGTTGGAAGTCTTGATGTACAATTATCAAGATCTCTGCTTATAAGTTGATCATCCAAGGTGTTCATGGACTCAGTGCTACTAGTGACCTTGGGAACATCAATCCTGTCAGTCACATTGGGCTGAGGTAGTACATGACTATCTACAACATCGCCTGGATCATCGGGGTTCAACCCGAGCCTCAGAGTTCGAGACATCTCTACTTGCCGTCAATCCAGACAGTCCAGCTGCCTCTGTCTGGAGTATCTGGAGTCCCCGGAATCCCTGGAGTCTTCTGGAACGTGCTTCAACCAGCTTGGCTTGGTGACCTGGAGAACCCGAGCCATACTATTGGAATACGAGGAAGACAGTCCATTTCTACTTAGAGGTGATGTGCAAAGTCATGACTTATTTGAATAAACTCTTATACAATCAAAGTCAAAGTTTTTCTGTAGATAGGACCCTACCTCCTGTACCGAGCCCTAGCTACAATTAATCCAGTTTTTCGCCCTGATAACTCTATTTCATGCTACTTTAAAATTTAATCTGAGAGTCGGGCTCTTTTACTGGTACAGAGAGGGGGAAGTATACGTGGCGCCCAACGTGGGGCTCGATAGCTAGGTCAACTGTGCTATCAATTAAGAGACAATTATAACACCCTGGACTTGGTGTTCTTTCTTTCTTTCTTTCTTTATTTGCAAAGTGAAATTTATGCCCTGGACGTGGCAAATAATTTGTGTTTTATGTGTTCTGTGTCATATGGTTGATTTCTATGTGCTGATATATGATGAACTGAGTGCTTTTGAACTTTAAAGCCATTGATATTTCAATTTATATTTGCAATTCTCTAAGTGTCACATATTGACACTCATTCATTACTCTCAACATGGAAAATATCTTAGCAGCAATTGAAGCCCTTAGGCTTAATATGAATGAGGCTAACGCCAATTTAGAGACTAGGCTTACTGCAACATGTGCTAGCTTAGAGCGACGCCTCACTGAAGCTAATACTAATCTTTCCAGCTTGGCTCAGGCAACGTTCAAACTAATGCTAATCTTGCCAATGTAGACCAGCGTTTAAGTAACTTAGCCCAAGCAAATGTTGAAGCTAATACTAAAACTAAAGCCACTCTTGCCAACCTAATAGCTGAATCAAATGCTAAGTTAAATAATTTGACAGAATCCAATACCAACCTAGATAGGCGATTAGCTAAACTGAAGCCACTCTTGCCAACCTAGACAGGCGGTTAGTTGAAGCTGACGCCAGGTTAGATAAGCGTCTACATGACGTGGTTCAATCCCAATTTACGTAAATGAACACAAAATTAGAATCTCGTTTTGAGCAGGCAAGTGTTCGAATAGAAGAAAGGTTCACTGAGATTCATTCCCAATTTACTCGCAATATCGAAGAAATTAAAACCACTATTAAAGACCAAGTCTTAGAAGCTGTTAAGGAAGATTTAAAGAAGGTTGCTCCTTCCGTTCAACAACTTTCACAGGGCATTGAGGAATTCAAGGCCGAATTTCAGGAGTCTCATGGTCAGCTTTCGCAAATGCAGGCCAAAATTGTTTCCGTCCAAGATACCTTAAGAGAGACAGTTAAGAATGACATTTCCAGAGTTGGAAACGAAGTTGCTCTATTAAAATGTAAGCAGGGCGAGTTTGACAAACGATTCACTCAGCAAGCAGATAATACGACCACACAAATTAGTCGTATTTGCAAAGATGTGGGTGAACTTAAAACCGAATTGAAGAACGATGTCAAACAAGTCGAAGGAGTAGTCAAACTCCAATTAGGAGATGTCAAAAGTAATCTCGAACAATTAGCCACTAAGGTCGTTAATCTTGAAATTTGAGATACTTCCAGACCTATCTCTGGTTCGATAGAAGGAGTCGAAGGAACATCGTACCAGACGACTATTGTTAAAATCCAAGAGGAAAAACCTCCTAAAATTTCCGGTAAAGAAGACTACTGCTAAGGAATTTCTGATTAATGTAGCAGAATATTTTCAAGAACATAAGATTGGCGAAGATAGAAAGCTAAGGACAGTTGCCCGACTACTAGAAGGCAAAGCTCTTTCTTGGTTTTCTGTATTCAAGTCCAATTTCAAGGCATATTCTGACTTTGAGAAGGCGTTAATTGATCGCTTTTGGAATGCAGAAACGCAACACCTCCATCAATACTTCTCGATACGCAGACTTTCTACTATCCCAGTTGAAGAAAATGCAATACTTAGATCCTCCTTTGCCTGAGAAGGAACTTATTCAGGTTATTACTTTGCAATACCCTTCTCACGTCCAAGAAAATTTAGTAGCTGCTAACATACAGAACTTGGGTCAATTCGACGCTGTATTACGACGTCTGGATACTGCTCATGCACAGGGCACTTTAAAACCGAGCAAGAATAAAGACATAGCTGCTCACCCAGTGCAGGTTAATGCTTCTGAGCAACCACGCCAGAGTCCAGAACGAATGGATAACAAGGAAGAGAGAGATACTCAATCATCACCTCCGCGGTATAGAGGGTATAGAAAACGCCCATACCGTAGCCAGATGCCATACCCAACCAAACCTACTTGGTTGAAACAAGAAAGAAAAAAGAGAGTAGAGACTCATATAATCCGGACTTACACAAACGATGGAAGGAAACACAGGACTACCTCCATCAGTTGAAACAGGAGAGTCATCAACCTGGAGCGACTTCTCTTGAATATCAAGAATATAATAAGATAAACAACACCTTTGGACAAAATCCTGAGTCCACGGGTGCTGTTACCAAAAAACGTAAATTTTTCCAAAACAAGATTGCCTGAAAATGAGGAGGTCGGGTCATTTCACGTCGATATAATAAATTATTGGCACATCGATGATGACTTACTGTTTGAGGACAAGTCACCTATTCGTCAACAGGTCCAACGAGGTTTGCCTATAATTAATATTACCACTGGGGGAGTCCAAGTATCATCATTGGTGGACTCGGGAGCGCAAGTGTCCCTAATTGCTGACAAACTGGTAACATTGATTAAGGATAAATGTGATCTTCTGATTTTGCCAGTTGCACAAGTAAAGATCAAGGGCATTATTCCTGACCGGAATATTAAGTTCAAGTAGCAAGTATTCCTTGAGTTTACAATTAATGAGGAAGTGTGGGAACATGTCTTTTTGATAGTTTCGCCTATGAAATTCAACCTTATCTTAGGTTCAGACTTTTTGTCTAAGTATAAGGCTACTATTGACTACTCTGCCAACACCATTCATCTATGTAGGATTGGGTCTGTAGAGTTGCAGCTGGTGGATGGTGAAGACTATAGGCTTCAAGGGGTTGATTTACCATATACCCAAGTCGATGGTGTGATTGGCGATGCCGCCCCAGTCGACCAGGTATTGAGAGAAGAGGGTGATCCCGAGGAAGAAGAGTGACCCGTGTCAGAAGAAGAAGGAGATCCCGATGAAGAGGGACCCATTGAGGAAATTTTACATGACAAAGGGCCCGATTTTCTCACTTATATCTCCAGTGTAACTGAAGCGCCAGATCACCACCCTGACATAGCAGCGGCAGAGGAAGAAATCTATCAGGCTTATTCGGACGTTTTTGATGAAAAGCCCGGAGAAATTAAGAATTTCCAGCACCACTTCCACGTCAAGGATACTTCGCCTTATATGCGCAAACCATATCCAGTGCCCGAGAAGTACATGGAAGAAACCAGGACACTGATTCGCCAGATGGAGGCTGATGGAATTATTTCCAAGTGCGTCACTCCTTATATTAATCCGCTCACCATAGTAAGGAAACCCGATGGTAAGCTTCGTTTGTGTTTGGACGCTCGTGCCTTAAATGATCGACTGATCCTTGAGTATGACCACCCTCCTCCGCTTAAAGATGTCATTAAGCGATTTTTTTGTAAAGAAATATTTTTCAGGCATGGATATGACATCATCCTACTTCCATATTGTACTGGATGAACATAGCCGACTCGTCACTGGATTTATCTTCGACAATATTACCTATGTCTTCAACCGACTGCCCTTTCGCATTAAGAACTCGGGAGCCGCTCTAATAAGAGTATTGGAAAACCAGTTGTCTGATGAAGTGAAAGCCATCGCCACTATTTATGTGGACGATATCTTGATAGCATCTGATACATGGGAGCAGCATTTGGAAGATGTACACACTGTACTTAAGGAGTTAAGGGAAAAGAACTTTAAAATTAATTTGAAGAAGAGTCAATTTTTCAAGACGGAATTTCTTTTCTTGGGCATGTGATTAGCGGAGAGGGCATCCGCCCAAATGCTGCTAAAATTCAATGTATTACAGATTTTCCTAGACCTTGCAGGATTAAGCAAGTGCGGCAATTCCTGGGACTTTGCAATTCTTTTCACAACATTGCCCTCAGTACACTGAAACTGTAGCGCCTCTCCAGGAATTATTGAAGAAAAACAATCGCTGGAAGTGGACTACTGAATGTGAGCAGTCTTTCATTGCTACTAAAAGGATGCTCAAAAATTATGTGCAGCTCTGCTATCCTAACTACGAATGGCCCTTCCATATTGAATGTGACGCCAGTAAGATAGGAATTGGAGCCGTCCTCTATCAAGTCGACCCTAATAGGCCCGATGTCAAGTTGTTCATTTCATTTGTGAGTCGTAAGCTTAGGGCTCATGAAAAGTCATACACCATTACGGAGCTAGAAGCCCTAGCGATTGTGTACTCACTTTTGTATTGGAAAATTTGTCTTTGGATTTTCAATCACGGTTTACACTGACCACAAGGCACTTACCTTCATTCTGTCTTCTGACCTTACGAGTGAACGAGTCACCAGATGGGCATTATTCATCCAACAATTCAATGTCTCTATTGTGCATCGATCTGGAAAGAACAATATATTAGCCGACGCTCTCAGTCGGAATCCTTCCGATGCAGCTGTAGCTTGTCCAATTTCAGTCACTAATAGTGACGAAGAAGAATTTCTGAGGAAACTTCGATATCTAGCCCAAGCCCAGCGGAGAGACCACAGGCTAAGAGAGATAATTCGCTTCTGTGAAGGATCAATTCCACAACATGATCCAGACTATGCTCGGATCGAGCAGGGAGCTCAATCTTTTTCTTGGGACAATAACCTACTCTACAAGTACATTAATACAGCCAAGACTGCTAAAAGGATTTATGCCCCGGCTAAACTTCGGAAAGCCATCATCTGGCATTGCCACTTCATCACTGGACATGCTGGAGTAGACAAAGTGGCTAGTGTGATTAAGGAGAGGTTTATCTGGGAATACCTCCGTAATGACATCAGAATGACCATAAAAACCTGTGACTTGTGCCAACGGATTAAACCAAATAATTACCTTATGAGGGAATATCCATGGCCTATCATTCCGGAGAAGCCACGGGAGGTGATGGCGCTCGATCTGTACGGCCCACTTCCAAAGGCGACCAGGGGTAACAAGCACGTCTTAGTTATTGTTGATGTATTTTCAAAATTCACCATGTTGTTACCTATCCAGAAGGCAAACACTGGAAACATTTTAAGGAGACTCCGCAGGAACGTCTTTCCTGAGATGGGGAAGCCTACATTTCTACTAACTGACCATGGAAGCCAGTTCACGTCTGCAGAATTCCAGACGGCGATAGAAGAGTTGGAGATTCATCATATAATGAATTCCACTCGTCATCCCGAAGCCAACCCTGCTGAGCGATTGATGAGAGAAATTGCCAGATTCTGTCGAGTCTACTGCCAACAGGAACATTGGAGATGGATTGAAGTACTTCCAGTGATGCAGAAAATAGTAAATTCCACTGTCCATGAATCCACTGGGGATATTCCGATTTTGGTGCATCATGGGCATATTCCTCATCGCCCTTGGGATGCTATTCTTCCTGCTCCGCCTGATGCAGCCATCGGTCAAGAAGCAAGAATTGCTAAGGCACTGGGAAAATTGAGACACGCTGCAGATATCAGACAGCGGAGAAATAGAAACCGAAAGTTCAGACCACCCTTGCAAGTGGGAGACAAGGTGTTGATTCGAAAACCTGCGACGTCTCGTCCAGAATTGAGGATCTATGCTAAGTTTTGCCCCTTGTACTTTGGACCTTTCAAGATTTCTAGATCTTTGGACAACGGTGCTTATGAGATCCCAAGATTAGATGGCAACCTTGAAGGCATTTACAATGCTTCTAATCTCAAAAAATACTTTGAATAAGGTTCATTGAAGAAAATCCTCATCGTATTTTCTTTTCCCTGAGAGGGAGGGATATGTACCGGTTACGACCTGTACATAAGTATTTTTTGAGCATAAGTTACGTTTATTTACCACGCGTAATGTTCCGAGCGCGCCTGGTTTGTTTACCAGCAGCGAGGACCAGCTAGCGATTGTGTGACGACTGTGAGCTGTGACGTAGCCACAGGGGCTAGCTAGACCGCCCGCTCGTCTCAACACGTGTTACCAGCCTTGACTGGTATTTTCTGGATTCCAAGTCACTTGTTCTAGAGAGTTCGATGGAGAAAATTTGGAAATTTCTATAATAATTGTGCTAGCGAAACGAGCGATATGTCATCTTGTTTGGGATCACCTAAACGTCCCAATGCTCGAGTTTCAAGCAAATCCATCGAGGGATTCGGGAGATATTCAATCAAACCGTATTATGACGTAGACGTCCCGAATCGAATAAAAGGAGGACCTACTGTAGCCTATTCACACAGTCTCAGCTGAGTAGTCAGCGGGGAAACTCTTGCTGCTACTATCATCGTGGAACTCTGTCATTATACAAGTGTGGGAAGACGATTCTTCCAAGTACTATAAGTGGACTCATAAGACTTCGAGTGTTGTAGAAAATTTTCTAAGTGTTCGTGAAATTACTTGTATTATTTACGTGCCTTCAAGACTGAAACTTTTCTAAGTGTTCACTAAATGGACTTGTATTATTTACGTGTCTTCGAAGCTGGAATTTTTCTAAGTATTCACTGAATGGACTTGTATTATTTTCATGTGTTCGAGATCAGAACTTTTCTACGTGATCATTGAATGGACTTGTATTATTTACGAGTATTCGAGATTGGAAATTTTCTAAGTGTTCGTAAAATGGACTTGTGTTATTTACGTGGAATATTTGCAACTGTTGAGGAACTCATTCTTCTAATAGACAGTGATTGATTAACATTGCTAGTGATGAACTTTAACTTTCCAACGGCTTTGAACAAAGTTAGGATTTCACTTGCATTTACTCAAATACTTGTACATTTTCCAGTGTTGGTTTAAAAGACTTATAAATTTCGTCAGTGAATTTATTTATGTGAATGGACTTGTGTTTTCGTCAGTGGTCACTCAAAGACTATGAATTTCACCAGTGATTAACTTTAAATATATTCAGACTTCCAAGTGAATGGACTTGTATTTTTTCGTTCGAGTTTAGGCAAAGACTTGCACCTTCGCCAGTAATGAACTTTGAGTATAACTATAATTTCACAAGAAGGGACTTGTATTTTTCGTTGCCAAACGTTATTCAGAGACGAAGATTTTCCTAGTGATGAACTCTAAAATTAGTAATACCACTCATATCATTTTAGGAGTGTTGGAAGTCTTGATGTACAATTATCAAGATCTCTGCTTATAAGTTGATCATTCAAGGTGTTCATGGTCTCAGTGCTACTAGTGACCTTGGGAACATCAATCCTCTCAGTCTCATTGGGCTGAGGTAGTACATGACTATCTACAACATCGCCTGGATCATCGGGGTTCAACCCGGGCCTCAGAGTTCGAGACATCTCTACTTGCCGTCAATCCAGACAGTCCAGCTGCCTCTGTCTGGAGTATCTGGAGTCCCCGGAATCCCTGGAGTCTTCTGGAACGTGCTTCAACCAGCTTGGCTTGGTGACCTGGAGAACCCGAGCCATACTATTGGAATACGAGGAAGACAGTCCATTTCTACTTAGAGGTGATGTGCAAAGTCATGACTTATTTGAATAAACTCTTATACAATCAAAGTCAAAGTTTTTCTGTAGATAGGACCCTACCTCCTGTACCGAGCCCTAGCTACAATTAATCCAGTTTTTCGCCCTGATAACTCTCTTTCATGCTACTTTAAAATTTAATCTGAGAGTCGGGCTCTTTTACTGGTACAGAGAGGGGGAAGTATACGTGGCGCCCAACGTGGGGCTCGATAGCTAGGTCAACTGTGCTATCAATTAAGAGACAATTATAACACCCTGGACTTGGTGTTCTTTCTTTCTTTCTTTCTTTCTTTCTTTATTTGCAAAGTGAAATTTATGCCCTGGACGTGGCAAATAATTTGTGTTTTATGTGTTCTGTGTCATATGGTTGATTTCTATGTGCTGATATATGATGAACTGAGTGCTTTTGAACTTTAAAGCCATTGATATTTCAATTTATATTTGCAATTCTCTAAGTGTCACATATTGACACTCATTCATTACTCTCAACATGGAAAATATCTTAGCAGCAATTGAAGCCCTTAGGCTTAATATGAATGAGGCTAACGCCAATTTAGAGACTAGGCTTACTGCAACATGTGCTAGCTTAGAGCGACGCCTCACTGAAGCTAATACTAATCTTTCCAGCTTGGCTGAGGCTAACGTTCAAACTAATGCTAATCTTGCCAATGTAGACCAGCGTTTAAGTAACTTAGCCCAAGCAAATGTTGAAGCTAATACTGAAACTAAAGCCACTCTTGCCAACCTAATAGCTGAATCAAATGCTAAGTTAAATAATTTGACAGAATCCAATACCAACCTAGATAGGCGATTAGCTAAACTAAAGCCACTCTTGCCAACCTAGACAGGCGGTTAGTTGAAGCTGACGCCAGGTTAGATAAGCGTCTACATGACGTGGTTCAATCCCAATTTACGGAAATGAACACAAAATTAGAATCTCGTTTTGAGCAGGCAAGTGTTCGAATAGAAGAAAGGTTCACTGAGATTCATTCCCAATTTACTCGCAATATCGAAGAAATTAAAACCACTATTAAAGACCAAGTCTTAGAAGCTGTTAAGGAAGATTTAAAGAAGGTTGCTCCTTCCGTTCAACAACTTTCACAGGGCATTGAGGAATTCAAGGCCGAATTTCAGGAGTCTCATGGTCAGCTTTCGCAAATGCAGGCCAAAATTGTTTCCGTCCAAGATACCTTAAGAGAGACAGTTAAGAATGACATTTCCAGAGTTGGAAACGAAGTTGCTCTATTAAAATGTAAGCAGGGCGAGTTTGACAAACGATTCACTCAGCAAGCAGATAATACGACCACACAAATTAGTCGTATTTGCAAAGATGTGGGTGAACTTAAAACCGAATTGAAGAACGATGTCAAACAAGTCGAAGGAGTAGTCAAACTCCAATTAGGAGATGTCAAAAGTAATCTCGAACAATTAGCCACTAAGGTCGTTAATCTTGAAATTCGAGATACTTCCAGACCTATCTCTGGTTCGATAGAAGGAGTCGAAGGAACATCGTACCAGACGACTATTGTTAAAATCCAAGAGGAAAAACCTCCTAAAATTTCCGGTAAAGAAGACTACTGCTAAGGAATTTCTGATTAATGTAGCAGAATATTTTCAAGAACATAAGATTGGCGAAGATAGAAAGCTAAGGACAGTTGCCCGACTACTAGAAGGCAAAGCTCTTTCTTGGTTTTCTGTATTCAAGTCCAATTTCAAGGCATATTCTGATTTTGAGAAGGCGTTAATTGATCGCTTTTGGAATGCAGAAACGCAACACCTCCATCAATACTTCTCGATACGCAGACTTTCTACTATCCCAGTTGAAGAAAATGCAATACTTAGATCCTCCTTTGCCTGAGAAGGAACTTATTCAGGTTATTACTTTGCAATACCCTTCTCACGTCCAAGAAATTTTAGTAGCTGCTAACATACAGAACTTGGGTCAATTCGACGCTGAATTACGACGCCTGGATACTGCTCATGCGTAGGGCACTTTAAAACCGAGCAAGAATAAAGACATAGCTGCTCACCCAGTACAGGTTAATGCTTCTGAGCAACCACGCCAGAGTCCAGAACGAATGGATAACAAGGACGAGAGAGATACTCAATCATCACCTCCGCGGTATAGAGGGTATAGAAAACGCCCATACCGTAGCCAGATGCCATACCCAACCAAACCTACTTGGTTGAAACAAGAAAGAAAAAAGAGAGTAGAGACTCATATAATCCGGACTTACACAAACGATGGAAGGAAACACAGGACTACCTCCATCAGTTGAAACAGGAGAGTCATCAACCTGGAGCGACTTCTCTTGAATATCAAGAATATAATAAGATAAACAACAGCTTTGGACAAAATCCTGAGTCCACGGTTGCTGTTACCAAAAAACGTAAATTTTTCCAAAACAAGATTGCCTGAAAATGAGGAGGTCGGGTCATTTCACGTCGATATAATAAATTATTGGCACATCGATGATGACTTACTGTTTGAGGACAAGTCACCTATTCGTCAACAGGTCCAACGAGGTTTGCCTATAATTAATATTACCACTGGGGGAGTCCAAGTATCATCATTGGTGGACTCGGGAGCGCAAGTGTCCCTGATTGCTGACAAACTGGTAACATTGATTAAGGATAAATGTGATCTTCTGATTTTGCCAGTTGCACAAGTAAAGATCAAGGGCATTATTCCTGACCGGAATATTAAGTGCAAGCAGCAAGTATTCCTTGAGTTTACAATTAATGAGGAAGTGTGGGAACATGTCTTTTTGATAGTTTCGCCTATGAAATTCAACCTTATCTTAGGTTCAGACTTTTTGTCTAAGTATAAGGCTACTATTGACTACTCTGCCAACACCATTCATCTATGTAGGATTGGGTCTGTAGAGTTGCAGCTGGTGGATGGTGAAGACTATAGGCTTCAAGGGGTTGATTTACCATATACCCAAGTCGATGGTGTGATTGGCGATGCCGCCCCAGTCGACCAGGTATTGAGAGAAGAGGGTGATCCCGAGGAAGAAGAGTGACCCGTGTCAGAAGAAGAAGGAGATCCCAATGAAGAGGGACCCAATGAGGAAATTTTACATGACAAAGGGCCCGATTTTCTCACTTATATCTCCAGTGTAACTGAAGCGCCAGATCACCACCCTGACATAGCAGCGGCAGAGGAAGAAATCTATCAGGCTTATTCGGACGTTTTTGATGAAAAGCCCGGAGAAATTAAGAATTTCCAGCACCACTTCCACGTCAAGGATACTTCGCCTTATATGCGCAAACCATATCCAGTGCCCGAGAAGTACATGGAAGAAACCATGACACTGATTCGCCAGATGGAGGCTGATGGAAATATTTCCAAGTGCGTCACGCCTTATATTAATCCGCTCACCATAGTAAGGAAACCCGATGGTAAGCTTCGTTTGTGTTTGGACGCTCGTGCCTTAAATGATCGACTGATCCTTGAGTATGACCACCCTCCTCCGCTTAAAGATGTCATTAAGCGATTTTTTGGAAAGAAATATTTTTCAGGCATGGATATGACATCATCCTACTTCCATATTGTACTGGATGAACATAGCCGACTCGTCAGTGGATTTATCTTCGACAATATTACCTATGTCTTCAACCGACTGCCCTTTCGCATTAAGAACTCGGGAGCCGTTCTAATAAGAGTATTGGAAAACCAGTTGTCTGATGAAGTGAAAGCCATCGCCACTATTTATGTGGACGATATCTTGATAGCATCTGATACATGGGAGCAGCATTTGGAAGATGTACACACTGTACTTAAGGAGTTAAGGGAAAAGAACTTTAAAATTAATTTGAAGAAGAGTCAATTTTTCAAGACGGAATTTCTTTTTCTTGGGCATGTGATTAGCGGAGAGGGCATCCGCCCAAATGCTGCTAAAATTCAATGTATTACAGATTTTCCTAGACCTTGCAGGATTAAGCAAGTGCGGCAATTCCTGGGACTTTGCCAATTCTTTTCACAACATTGCCCTCAGTATACTGAAACTGTAGCGCCTCTCCAGGAATTATTGAAGAAAAACAATCGCTGGAAGTGGACTACTGAATGTGAGCAGTCTTTCATTGCTACTAAAAGGATGCTCAAAAATTATGTGCAGCTCTGCTATCCTAACTACGAATGGCCCTTCCATATTGAATGTGACGCCAGTAAGATAGGAATTGGAGCCGTCCTCTATCAGGTCGACCCTAATAGGCCCGATGTCAAGTTGTTCATTTCATTTGTGAGTCGTAAGCTTAGGGCTCATGAAAAGTCATACACCATTACGGAGCTAGAAGCCCTAGCGATTGTGTACTCACTTTTGTATTGGAAAAAGTTGTCTTTGGATTTTCAATCACGGTTTACACTGACCACAAGGCACTTACCTTCATTCTGTCTTCTGACCTTACGAGTGAACGAGTCACCAGATGGGCATTATTCATCCAACAATTCAATGTCTCTATTGTGCATCGATCTGGAAAGAACAATATATTAGCCGACGCTCTCAGTCGGAATCCTTCCGATGCAGCTGTAGCTTGTCCAATTTCAGTCACTAATAGTGACGAAGAAGAATTTCTGAGGAAACTTCGATATCTAGCCCAAGCCCAGCGGAGAGACCACAGGCTAAGAGAGATAATTCGCTTCTGTGAAGGATCAATTCCACAACATGATCCAGACTATGCTCGGATCGAGCAGGGAGCTCAATCTTTTTCTTGGGACAATAACCTACTCTACAAGTACATTAATACAGCCAAGACTGCTAAAAGGATTTATGCCCCGGCTAAACTTTGGGAAGCCATCATCTGGCATTGCCACTTCATCACTGGACATGCTGGAGTAGACAAAGTGGCTAGTGTGATTAAGGAGAGGTTTATCTGGGAATACCTCCGTAATGACATCAGAATGACCATAAAAACCTGTGACTTGTGCCAACGGATTAAACCAAATAATTACCTTATGAGGGAATATCCATGGCCTATCATTCCGGAGAAGCCACGGGAGGTGATGGCGCTCGATCTGTACGGCCCACTTCCAAAGGCGACCAGGGGTAACAAGCACGTCTTAGTTATTGTTGATGTATTTTCAAAATTCACCATGTTGTTACCTATCCAGAAGGCAAACACTGGAAACATTTTAAGGAGACTCCGCAGGAACGTCTTTCCTGAGATGGGGAAGCCTACATTTCTACTAACTGACCATGGAAGCCAGTTCACGTCTGCAGAATTCCAGACGGCGATAGAAGAGTTGGAGATTCATCATATAATGAATTCCACTCGTCATCCCAAAGCCAACCCTGCTGAGCGATTGATGAGAGAAATTGCCAGATTCTGTCGAGTCTACTGCCAACAGGAACATTGGAGATGGATTGAAGTACTTCCAGTGATGCAGAAAATAGTAAATTCCACTGTCCATGAATCCACTGGGGATATTCCGATTTTGGTGCATCATGGGCATATTCCTCATCGCCCTTGGGATGCTATTCTTCCTGCTCCGCCTGATGCAGCCATCGGTCAAGAAGCAAGAATTGCTAAGGCACTGGGAAAATTGAGACACGCTGCAGATATCAGACAGCGGAGAAATAGAAACCGAAAGTTCAGACCACCCTTGCAAGTGGGAGACAAGGTGTTGATTCGCAAACCTGCGACGTCTCGTCCAGAATTGAGGATCTATGCTAAGTTTTTCCCCTTGTACTTTGGACCTTTCAAGATTTCTAGATCTTTGGACAACGGTGCTTATGAGATCGCAAGATTAGATGGCAACCTTGAAGGCATTTACAATGCTTCTAATATCAAAAAATACTTTGAAGAAGGTTCATTGAAGTAAATCCTCATCGTATTTTCTTTTCCCTGAGAGGGAGGGATATGTACCGGTTACGACCTGTACATAAGTATTTTTTGAGCATAAGTTACGTTTATTTACCACGCGTAATGTTCCGAGCGCGCCTGGTTTGTTTACCAGCAGCGAGGACCAGCTAGCGAGTGTGTGACGACTGTGAGCTGTGACGTAGCCACAGGGGCTAGCTAGACCGCCCGCTCGTCTCAACACGTGTTACCAGCCTTGACTGGTATTTTCTGGATTCCACGTCATTTGTTCTAGAGAGTTCGATGGAGAAAATTTGGAAATTTCTATAATAATTGTGCTAGCGAATCGAGCGATATGTCATCTTGTTTGGGATCACCTAAACGTCCCAATGCTCGAGTTTCAAGCAAATCCATCGAGGGATTCGGGAGATATTCAATCAAACCGTATTATGACGTAGACGTCCCGAATCGAATAAAAGGAGGACCTACTGTAGCCTATTCACACAGTCTCAGCTGAGTAGTCAGCGGGGACACTCTTGCTGCTACTATCATCGTGGAACTCTGTCACTATACAAGTGTGGGAAGACGATTCTTCCAAGTACTATAAGTGGACTCATAAGACTTCGAGTGTTGTAGAAAATTTTCTAAGTGTTCGTGAAATGGACTTGTATTATTTACGTGCCTTCAAGACTGAAACTTTTCTAAGTGTTCACTAAATGGACTTGTATTATTTACGTGTCTTCGAAGCTGGAATTTTTCTAAGTGTTCACTGAATGGACTTGTATTATTTTCATGTGTTCGAGATCAGAACTTTTCTACGTGATCATTGAATGGACTTGTATTATTTACGAGTATTCGAGATTGGAAATTTTCTATGTGTTCGTAAAATGGACTTGTGTTATTTACGTGGAATATTTGCAACTGTTGAGGAACTCATTCTTCTAATAGACAGTGATTGATTAACATTGCTAGTGATGAACTTTAACTTTCCAACGGCTTTGAACAAAGTTAGGATTTCACTTGCATTTACTCAAAGACTTGTACATTTGCCAGTGTTGGTTTAAAAGACTTATAAATTTCGTCAGTGAATTTATTTATGTGAATGGACTTGTGTTTTCGTCAGTGGTCACTCAAAGACTATGAATTTCACCAGTGATTAACTTTAAATATATTCAGACTTCCAAGTGAATGGACTTGTATTTTTTCGTTCGAGTTTAGGCAAAGACTTGCACCTTCGCCAGTAATGAACTTTGAGTTTAACTATAATTTCACAAGAAGGGACTTGTATTTTTCGTTGCCAAACGTTATTCAGAGACGAAGATTTTCCTAGTGATGAACTCTAAAATTAGTAATACCACTCATATCATTTTAGGAGTGTTGGAAGTCTTGATGTACAATTATCAAGATCTCTGCTTACAAGTTGATCATCCAAGCTGTTCATGGACTCAGTGCTGCTAGTGACCTTGGGAACATCAATCCTCTCAGTCACATTGGGCTGAGGTAGTACATGACTATCTACAACATCGCCTGGATCATCGGGGTTCAACCCGGGCCTCAGAGTTCGAGACATCTCTACTTGCCGTCAATCCAGACAGTCCAGCTGCCTCTGTCTGGAGTATCTGGAGTCCCCGGAATTCCTGGAGTCTTCTGGAACGTGCTTCAACCAGCTTGGCTTGGTGACCTGGAGAACCCGAGCCATACTATTGGAATACGAGGAAGACAGTCCATTTCTACTTAGAGGTGATGTGCAAAGTCATGACTTATTTGAATAAACTCTTATAAATCAAAGTCAAAGTTTTTCTGTAGATAGGACCCTACCTCCTGTACCGAGCCCTAGCTACAATTAATCCAGTTTTTCGCCCTGAGAACTCTATTTCATGCTACTTTAAAATTTAATCTGAGAGTCGGGCTCTTTTACTGGTACAGAGAGGGGGAAGTATACGTGGCGCCCAACGTGGGGCTCGATAGCTAGGTCAACTGTGCTATCAATTAAGAGACAATTGTAACACCCTGGACTTGGTGTTCTTTCTTTCTTTCTTTCTTTCTTTCTTTCTTTCTTTATTTGCAAAGTGAAATTTATGCCCTGGACGTGGCAAATAATTTGTGTTTTATGTGTTCTGTGTCATATGGTTGATTTCTATGTGCTGATATATGATGAACTGAGTGCTTTTGAACTTTAAAGCCATTGATATTTCAATTTATATTTGCAATTCTCTAAGTGTCACATATTGACACTCATTCATTACTCTCAACATGGAAAATATCTTAGCAGCAATTGAAGCCCTTAGGCTTAATATGAATGAGGCTAACGCCAATTTAGAGACTAGGCTTACTGCAACATGTGCTAGCTTAGAGCGACGCCTCACTGAAGCTAATACTAATCTTTCCAGCTTGGCTGAGGCTAACGTTCAAACTAATGCTAATCTTGCCAATGTAGACCAGCGTTTAAGTAACTTAGCCCAATCAAATGTTGAAGCTAATACTGAAACTAAAGCCACTCTTGCCAACCTAATAGCTGAATCAAATGCTAAGTTAAATAATTTGACAGAATCCAATACCAACCTAGATAGGCGATTAGCTAAACTAAAGCCACTCTTGCCAACCTAGACAGGCGGTTAGTTGAAGCTGACGCCAGGTTAGATAAGCGTCTACATGACGTGGTTCAATCCCAATTTACGGAAATGAACACAAAATTAGAATCTCGTTTTGAGCAGGCAAGTGTTCGAATAGAAGAAAGGTTCGCTGAGATTCATTCCCACTTTACTCGCAATATCGAAGAAATTAAAACCACTATTAAAGACCAAGTCTTAGAAGCTGTTAAGGAAGATTTAAAGAAGGTTGCTCCGTCCGTTCAACAACTTTCACAGGGCATTGAGGAATTCAAGGCCGAATTTCAGGAGTCTCATGGTCAGCTTTCGCAAATGCATGCCAAAATTGTTTCCGTCCAAGATACCTTAAGAGAGACAGTTAAGAATGACATTTCCAGAGTTGGAAACGAAGTTGCTCTATTAAAATCTAAGCAGGGCGAGTTTGACAAACGATTCACTCAGCAAGCAGATAATACGACCACACAAATTAGTCGTATTTGCAAAGATGTGGGTGAACTTAAAACCGAATTGAAGAACGATGTCAAACAAGTCGAAGGAGTAGTCAAACTCCAATTAGGAGATGTCAAAAGTAAGCTCGAACAATTAGCCACTAAGGTCGTTAATCTTGAAATTCGAGATACTTCCAGACCTATCTCTGGTTCGATAGAAGGAGTCGAAGGAACATCGTACCAGACGACTATTGTTAAAATCCAAGAGGAAAAACCTCCTAAAATTTCCGGTAAAGAAGACTACTGCTAAGGAATTTCTGATTAATGTAGCAGAATATTTTCAAGAACATAAGATTGGCGAAGATAGAAAGCTAAGGACAGTTGCCCGACTACTAGAAGGCAAAGCTCTTTCTTGGTTTTCTGTATTCAAGTCCAATTTCAAGGCATATTCTGATTTTGAGAAGGCGTTAATTGATCGCTTTTGGAATGCAGAAACGCAACACCTCCATCAATACTTCTCGATACGCAGACTTTCTACTATCCCAGTTGAAGAAAATGCAATACTTAGATCCTCCTTTGCCTGAGAAGGAACTTATTCAGGTTATTACTTTGCAATACCCTTCTCACGTCCAAGAAATTTTAGTAGCTGCTAACATACAGAACTTGGGTCAATTCGACGCTGTATTACGACGTCTGGATACTGCTCATGCACAGGGCACTTTAAAACCGAGCAAGAATAAAGACATAGCTGCTCACCCAGTGCAGGTTAATGCTTCTGAGCAACCACGCCAGAGTCCAGAACGAATGGATAACAAGGAAGAGAGAGATGCTCAATCATCACCTCCGCGGTATAGAGGGTATAGAAAACGCCCATACCGTAGCCAGATGCCATACCCAACCAAACCTACTTGGTTGAAACAAGAAAGAAAAAAGAGAGTAGAGACTCATATAATCCGGACTTACACAAACGATGGAAGGAAACACAGGACTACCTCCATCAGTTGAAACAGGAGGGTCATCAACCTGGAGCGACTTCTCTTGAATATCAAGAATATAATAAGATAAACAACACCTTTGGATAAAATCCTGAGTCCACGGGTGCTGTTACCAAAAAAACGTAAATTTTCCAAAACAAGATTGCCTGAAAATGAGGAGGTCGGGTCATTTCACGTCGATATAATAAATTATTGGCACATCGATGATGACTTACTGTTTGAGGACAAGTCACCTATTCGTCAACAGGTACAACGAGTTTACCTATAATTAATATTACCACTGGGGGAGTCCAAGTATCATCATTGGTGGACTCGGGAGCGCAAGTGTCCCTGATTGCTGACAAACTGGTAACATTGATTAAGGATAAATGTGATCTTCTGATTTTGCCAGTTGCACAAGTAAAGATCAAGGGCATTATTCCTGACCGGAATATTAAGTGCAAGCAGCAAGTATTCCTTGAGTTTACAATTAATGAGGAAGTGTGGGAACATGTCTTTTTGATAGTTTCGCCTATGAAATTCAACCTTATCTTAGGTTCAGACTTTTTGTCTAAGTATAAGGCTACTATTGACTACTCTGCCAACACCATTCATCTATGTAGGATTGGGTCTGTAGAGTTGCAGCTGGTGGATGGTGAAGACTATAGGCTTCAAGGGGTTGATTTACCATATACCCAAGTCGATGGTGTGATTGGCGATGCCGCCCCAGTCGACCAGGTATTGAGAGAAGAGGGTGATCCCGAGGAAGAAGAGTGACCCGTGTCAGAAGAAGCAGGAGATCCCGATGAAGAGGGACCCACTGAGCAAATTTTACATGACAAAGGGCCCGATTTTCTCACTTATATCTCCAGTGTAACTGAAGCGCCAGATCACCACCCTGACATAGCAGCGGCAGAGGAAGAAATCTATCAGGCTTATTCGGACGTTTTTGATGAAGAGCCCGGAAAAATTAAGAATTTCCAGCACCACTTCCACGTCAAGGATACTTCGCCTTATATGCGCAAACCATATCCAGTGCCCGAGAAGTACATGGAAGAAACCAGGACACTGATTCGCCAGATGGAGGCTGATGGAATTATTTCCAAGTGCGTCACTCCTTATATTAATCCGCTCATCATAGTAAGGAAACCCGATGGTAAGCTTCGTTTGTGTTTGGACTCTCGTGCCTTAAATGATCGACTGATCCTTGAGTATGACCACCCTCCTCCGCTTAAAGATGTCATTAAGCGATTTTTTGGAAAGAAATATTTTTCAGGCATGGATATGACATCATCCTACTTCCATATTGTACTGGATGAACATAGCCGACTCGTCACTGGATTTATCTTCGACAATATTACCAATGTCTTCAACCGACTGCCCTTTCGCATTAAGAACTCGGGAGCCGTTTTAATAAGAGTATTGGAAAACCAGTTGTCTGATGAAGTGAAAGCCATCGCCACTATTTATGTGGACGATATCTTGATAGCATCTGATACATGGGAGCAGCATTTGGAAGATGTACACACTGTACTTAAGGAGTTAAGGGAAAAGAACTTTAAAATTAATTTGAAGAAGAGTCAATTTTTCAAGACGGAATTCCTTTTTCTTGGGCATGTGATTAGCGGAGAGGGCATCCGCCCAAATCCTGCTAAAATTCAATGTATTACAGATTTTCCTAGACCTTGCAGAATTAAGCAAGTGCGGCAATTCCTGGGAATTTGCCAATTCTTTTCACAACATTGCCCTCAGTACACTGAAACTGTAGCGCCTGTCCAGGAATTATTGAAGAAAAACAATCGCTGGAAGTGGACTACTGAATGTGAGCAGTCTTTCATTGCTACTAAAAGGATGCTCAAAAATTATGTGCAGCTCTGCTATCCTAACTACGAATGGCCCTTCCATATTGAATGTGACGCCAGTAAGATAGGAATTGGAGCCGTCCTCTATCAAGTCGACCCTAATAGGCCCGATGTCAAGTTGTTCATTTCATTTGTGAGTCGTAAGCTTAGGGCTCATGAAAAGTCATACACCATTACGGAGCTAGAAGCCCTAGCGATTGTGTACTCACTTTTGTATTGGAAAAAGTTGTCTTTGGATTTTCAATCACGGTTTACACTGACCACAAGGCACTTACCTTCATTCTGTCTTCTGACCTTACGAGTGAACGAGTCACCAGATGGGCATTATTCATCCAACAATTCAATGTCTCTATTGTGCATCGATCTGGAAAGAACAATATATTAGCCGACGCTCTCAGTCGGAATCCTTCCGATGCAGCTGTAGCTTGTCCAATTTCAGTCACTAATAGTGACGAAGAAGAATTTCTGAGAAAACTTCGATGTCTAGCCCAAGCCCAGCGGAGAGACCACAGGCTAAGAGTGATAATTCGCTTCTGTGAAGGATCAATTCCACAACATGATCCAGACTATGCTCGGATCGAGCAGGGAGCTCAATCTTTTTCTTGTGACAATAACCTACTCTACAAGTACATTAATACAGCCAAGACTGCTAAAAGGATTTATGCCCCGGCTAAACTTCGGGAAGCCATCATCTGGCATTGCCACTTCATCACTGGACATGCTGGAGTAGACAAAGTGGCTAGTGTGATTAAGGAGAGGTTTATCTGGGAATACCTCCGTAATGACTTCAGAATGACCATAAAAACCTGTGACTTGTGCCAACGGATTAAACCAAATAATTACCTTATGAGGGAATATCCAAGGCCTATCATTCCGGAGAAGCCACGGGAGGTGATGTCGCTCGATCTGTACGGCCCACTTCCAAAGGCGACCAGGGGTAACAAGCACGTCTTAGTTATTGTTGATGTATTTTCAAAATTCACCATGTTGTTACCTATCCAGAAGGCAAACACTGGAAACATTTTAAGGAGACTCCGCAGGAACGTCTTTCCTGAGATGGGGAAGCCTACATTTCTACTAACTGACCATGGAAGCCAGTTCACGTCTGCAGAATTCCAGACGGCGATAGAAGAGTTGGAGATTCATCATATAATGAATTCCACTCGTCATCCCAAAGCCAACCCTGCTGAGCGATTGATGAGAGAAATTGCCAGATTCTGTCGAGTCTACTGCCAACAGGAACATTGGAGATGGATTGAAGTACTTCCAGTGATGCAGAAAATAGTAAATTCCACTGTCCATGAATCCACTGGGGATATTCCGATTTTGGTGCATCATGGGCATATTCCTCATCGCCCTTGGGATGCTATTCTTCCTGCTCCGCCTGATGCAGCCATCGGTCAAGAAGCAAGAATTGCTAAGGCACTGGGAAAATTGAGACACGCTGCAGATATCAGAGAGCGGAGAAATAGAAACCGAAAGTTCAGACCACCCTTGCAAGTGGGAGACAAGGTGTTGATTCGCAAACCTGCGACGTCTCGTCCAGAATTGAGGATCTATGCTAAGTTTCGCCCCTTGTACTTTGGACCTTTCAAGATTTCTAGATCTTTGGACAACGGTGCTTATGAGATCGCAAGATTAGATGGCAACCTTGAAGGCATTTACAATGCTTCTAATCTCAAAAAATACTTTGAATAAGGTTCATTGAAGAAAATCCTCATCGTATTTTCTTTTCCCTGAGAGGGAGGGATATGTACCGGTTACGACCTGTACATAAGTATTTTTTGAGCATAAGTTACGTTTATTTACCACGCGTAATGTTCCGAGCGCGCCTGGTTTGTTTACCAGCAGCGAGGACCAGCTAGCGAGTGTGTGACGACTGTGAGCTGTGACGTAGCCACAGAGGCTAGCTAGACCGCCCGCTCGTCTCAACACGTGTTACCAGCCTTGACTGGTATTTTCTGGATTCCACGTCACTTGTTCTAGAGAGTTCGATGGAGAAAATTTGGAAATTTCTATAATAATTGTGCTAGCGAATCGAGCGATATGTCATCTTGTTTGGGATCACCTAAACGTCCCAATGCTCGAGTTTCAAGCAAATCCATCGAGGGATTCGGGAGATATTCGATCAAACCGTATTATGACGTAGACGTCCCGAATCGAATAAAAGGAGGACCTACTGAAGCCTATTCACACAGTCTCAGCTGAGTAGTCAGCGGGGACACTCTTGCTGCTACTATCATCGTGGAACTCTGTCATTATACAAGTGTGGGAAGACGATTCTTCCAAGTACTATAAGTGGACTCATAAGACTTCGAGTGTTGTAGAAAATTTTCTAAGTGTTCGTGAAATGGACTTGTATTATTTACGTGCCTTCAAGACTGAAACTTTTCTAAGTGTTCACTAAATGGACTTGTATTATTTACGTGTCTTCGAAGCTGGAATTTTTCTAAGTGTTCACTGAATGGACTTGTATTATTTTCATGTGTTCGAGATCAGAACTTTTCTACGTGATCATTGAATGGACTTGTATTATTTACGAGTATTCGAGATTGGAAATTTTCTAAGTTTTCGTAAAATGGACTTGTGTTATTTACGTGGAATATTTGCAACTGTTGAGGAACTCATTCTTCTAATAGACAGTGATTGATTAACATTGCTAGTGATGAACTTTAACTTTCCAACGGCTTTGAACAAAGTTAGGATTTCACTTGCATTTACTCAAAGACTTGTACATTTGCCAGTGTTGGTTTAAAAGACTTATAAATTTCGTCAGTGAATTTATTTATGTGAATGGACTTGTGTTTTCGTCAGTGGTCACTCAAAGACTTTATGAATTTCACCAGTGATTAACTTTAAATATATTCAGACTTCCAAGTGAATGGACTTGTGTTTTTCGTTCGAGTTTAGGCAAAGACTTGCACCTTCGCCAGTAATGAACTTTGAGTTTAACTATAATTTCACAAGAAGGGACTTGTATTTTTCGTTGCCAAACGTTATTCAGACGAAGATTTTCCTAGTGATGAACTCTAAAATTAGTAATACCACTCATATCATTTTAGGAGTGTTGGAAGTCTTGATGTACAATTATCAAGATCTCTGCTTATAAGTTGATCATCCAAGGTGTTCATGGACTCAGAGCTACTAGTGACCATGGGAACATCAATCCTCCCAATCTCATTGGGCTGAGGTAGTACATGACTATCTACAACATCGCCTGGATCATCGGGGTTCAACCCGGGCCTCAGAGTTCGAGACATCTCTACTTGCTGTCAATCCAGACAGTCCAGCTGCCTCTGTCTGGAGTATCTGGAGTCCCCGGAATCCCTGGAGTCTTCTGGAACGTGCTTCAACCAGCTTGGCTTGGTGACCTGGAGAACCCGAGCCATACTATTGGAATACGAGGAAGACAGTCCATTACTACTTAGAGGTGATGTGCAAATTCATGACTTATTTGAATAAACTCTTATACAATCAGAGTCAAAGTTTTCTGTAGATAGGACCCTACCTCCTGTACCGAGCCCTAGCTACAATTAATCCAGTTTTTCGCCCTGAGAACTCTATTTCATGCTACTTTAAAATTTAATCTGAGAGTCGGGCTCTTTTACTGGTACAGAGAGGGGGAAGTATACGTCTCCAGCGAACTCTCTAGAACAAGTGACGTGGAATCCAGAAAATACCAGTCAAGGCTGGTAACACCTGTTGAGACGAGCGGGCGGTCTAGCTAGCCCCTGTGGCTACGTCACAGCTCACAGTCGTCACACACTCGCTAGCTGTTCCTCGCTGCTGGTAAACAAACCAGGCGCGCTCGGAACATTACGCTTGGTAAATAAACGTAACTTATGCTCAAAAATACTTATGTACAGGTCGTAACCGGTACAATAGAAAGGCTTACATACAACATATGCCTGCCATCGTCTAGGAGAGAGAATGCTAGAAGGTTGTCTAACACAAACTCTGAAATGTTGGGGTGGTAGTGTGTTTGTGGTTGCTTCAGTAATAGTAAGGTAGGCGACTTGCTGAGAGTGGAAAGTATCTTGAAGGAGCAGTGCCATCACATTCTGTCAAGCAATGCAGTACCATTTGGAACTCAACTTATTGGACGAGGGTTTGTTCTGCAGCAGGACAACAACCCAGAGTACATGCCATACAAACATGCATCTAGTAGGCTATACCTGTTGGCCATAATTCTTGAAATGTTTGCATTTGCACTGAATTCTCATTTCATAGTGTATCTTGGCAGGTGAATTAAATTTAAAACCCCTTTATTAACTGAAAAGGTAAATGTGATCAATGAATAATTTGACCTTGGGTCTGTGGTATTTACAAATAATTACTATAGTAAAAGAGGAAAATGTATGTAGGGGAATTTTATTATCCACCGACATGCATGTTGTTATTAGTTCGTTCATGTATTCTAATATACACTTGCCCCATACTTGACCTTCTTGTTCTGTTCATATTCCTTTTTCAATCAATCACTACTGATCTGCATTTAGGACAGTCGCCCAGGTGGCAGATTCCCTATCTCTTGTTTTCCTAGCCTTTTCTTAAATGATTGCAAAGAAATTGGAAATTTATTGAACATCTCCCTTGGTAAGTTATTCCAATCGCTAACTCCCCTACATATACACGAATATTTGCCCCAATTTGTCCTCTTGAATTCCAGCTTTATCTTCATATTGTGATCTTTCCTACTTTTAAAGACATCACTCAAACATATTCGTGTACTGATGCCATTCCACGCCATCTCTCCACTGACAGCTCGGAACATACCACTTATTACATGTAATAAATAACAGTTTTGGTCCGTATTGATGATATTTGATTAGAATAATAACAGTAAGTTATTTATTAAATTGACCACCTAATCAATACTATAACTCATTGTCTTGGATGATTTACATTGATCTATTAAATAAAATGATACATGTTTCGCCTAGTATGAATGCATCATCAGCCATTGTCTTATCCTCGGAATAAAAATGAGCACTTGATTAACATATAATAAGATAACATTAATTTTTAAAATCTTGAAGAGACTTAAACAAAAATTAACATTAAAAATAACAATGTTGGTTTTAATTTTTTTACAATGTGAGGAATTAGAAAGGTGAAAGTATTAAAATTATTGACATTAAAAAGCCGCTATTACAAGTAAAATGGAATAAGCATCAGACTGTGATGAACAAGTAGTAAGATTGCTATAAAATTAAGTTGAGCGATTGGCGGTTACAATTAGACTCTGACGAGAGTGACGATCAGTCATATTTATTCAAAAAGTAATATTGAGAAAATAATGTTGACGGTTAGTCAAGAGACCACTACATTCCTTTCTAGGAGACAAATGACGAAAGTTATAGGCATATGGTTGAAATATAGAACACATTGATGAGAAGATAAAAGTTGTAGATTAAAGGTTGAAGAACAGTGTTAACATTGGACCTCTGTGGACAATCTCAATTTGAAGCGATGTTAAAATGTTGTCAAGAATATGAGTTTGTTGACAGTTGAATCTGTAAAAGGATACGAGAAACAAGGTATTAATCGTGTGAAAAGGTTTTTAAAAAGTTTAGCGGAGATCGTGTATACTTACCATTTGACGAGGTGAAGGTAACTTCTACGTTATGAATTAAGTGCAGTGACAACTGTAGACTTCCTTCTACGAGTGCTGTAGCTGTAGGTTTGTGTTGGAGGGGGAACTGTTTGCGGAGGCGTGATTATTGGCTTGTTCGTAGTGCTTGGATGGGAGCTGCTATTGGCGGGAGAGGAGGAGGAGAGCGTATTACTGCGCGTGTTGTATCTGTGAGAAACCTTTGGAGGTAGCGATATTAGAGTGGGTGTGGCTATGGGTTTATTGGTTGCATTTGAATTAGAGGTGCTGGCTGTAAGGGGAAGGGAGGGGAGTGTATTAGCTGTACAGGATGTGGGAGTGCTTATTAATTTGAGGTAGAAAATTTTTAAGAATATATCGGTGAGTGGATTTGAATTTTGTAATAGAATTAAAATCTGTTCGTATAAGGGGCATTTTTTATCAATATAGTCTTTCAGGTTCTTATCTTTATTGAAATGTTGGTCGAGGAAAATGAATAAATTTTCGTGTACTGTCATTTTACTTTTATTGACTCTTCTGAGAATATGAATGTCTTGTTCTATTGTAGTGAATTTATGTCCCGTGACCCTGATGTGGTTGGCCATTGCGGAGAATTTATTGTGTCTTTGAGCATTGTAACGTTCAGTGTATCTGGAGGAGAATCTGCGGCCAGTTTGGCCAACATAAGAAAAATTACAGGTAGAGCATTTCAATCTATATATTCCTGATCCAGAGTAACTAATGTCTGTGATGTTAATGGAGTTATGATTAAAGAAAACATTGCGATTAGTGTTTTTTGTTGGGTAGGCTATTTTTACATCGTGCTTCATTAATGGATTGGTTATCGGATAAATCTTATGGTTAGCGAACATGAATTTAGCGTGTTTTGGTTTGACGGGTTTCAATGGAGTTATATTTTTTAGCTAGTTTTAATTTGTTTTTTTATGATTTTGTCAATTATATCTGTGTCATATCCGTTGAATTTAGCTATTCCTTTAACGTACAGTAATTCTTTCTTAAATTAGTAGAGGACATCGGAATTTTTAATGCTCTATATATTAGACTGTGATAAGTGGCTTTTTTGTGTGAGTTGGGATGTAATGAATCATTTTATGTTAGTTGGAGAAAAGGTGGGTTTTCTGTATATTTGGAAGTCGAACGTGTTTGATGCTCGTGTGATTTTGATGTCTAGGAAATTCAAAGAGCTATTGATCTCATCTTCTTTAGTGAATTTTATGTTATTATCCAAATTGTTAAGAAATGATAGTATGCTATCTGTTTATCTATGATTGCTATGGTATCATCGACATAGCGATGCCAAAGACATAGTCCATTGATGTTATTAATGATCTTACTGCGTTCGAGATTATCTAAGTATACATCGGCTAATATACCAGAAAACGGGTCTTCCATCGCTCACCTTCTTGTTTGTAAATTTTCTTATTGAAGGTGAAGTAGTTGTTGTCTAAAACGAAACTAAGTAATTTTAAACATTCATCAATTTCGATTTTACTCAATGTGCTATGTTTCAACAGATTGCTTTATGATGTTAATAGTATTATTGATAGGGATGTTTGTTTACATGTTGGTGATGTCGAAAGAACATAAAACGTGGTTTGGTTGCAGACTGAATTTATTTAGGGAATTGTAAATTTCAATCGAGTTCTTTATGGGGTTGGAGTTGTGAAATTTGAAATTTTTTCAGGAATTTGTATAAGAATGGAGAAGTTTTATAAGTAGGATTATTCATACTATTAATTGTGGGTCTAATGGGGACCTTTATATGAATTTTGGGAAATGATCTGACTGTAGGTAATTTTGAGTTCATTACACATAATTTCTGATAATCTTGATCATTTAAAATGAAAGTACAATTTTTGAGAAGGTTCTTTATGTTACGCTGTATTTTGTTTGTTGGATCTTTGTTAATGAATGTATAGGTTTTGTTTGAAAAAAAGAAATCAGTTTTATTAATGTAATCCTGTTTGTTCATTATTACTATTGTGTTGCCCTCATCTGCTTTCGTTATTACAACGTTGTTTTTATGGATTTTGGATTCCAGGTATAGAATTTGTTTCGAGGCGTTGTAGTTGTTGTTAATAGTTATCTCATTAATCAATGTTGGGAGTTTCCTTTTTAGTTCATAACGTACGTCATTTTGTTTATCAATAGGGATTTGTTTATTGTACTGGCCACCTAATCAATACAGTAAGCGATTGTCTTGGATGTTTTATATTGATCTATTAACTAAAAATCGTTCATGTTTTGTCTAGTATGAAGGCAACATAAGCCATTTTCTTAACCTTGGAATAAAAATAAGCACTTGATTGACGTATAGTCAGATGAAATTAAATTTAAAATCTTGAAGAATCTTAAACTAAAATTAACATGAAAAATAGCAATGTTGGTTTAATAAATGTTTATTAGTAAATAATTACAAAGGTGAAAGTATTAAAATTATTGACAATAAAAGGCTGCTATTAAAAGTAAAATGGCGAAGGCAACAGAGTGTGATGAACAAATAGTAAGAATGCTATAAAATTAAGTTGAACGATTGGCGGTTACAATTAGACTCTGACGAGAATGACGATCAGTCATGTTTATTCAAATGTAATATTGAGAAAATAATGTTGAAGTTTATTCAAAAGAACACTATATTCCATTGTAGGAGACAAAAGACGATAGTCATAGGCATATGTTAGAAATGTAGAACACATTGATGAGAAGATAAAAAGTTGTAGATTAAAGGATGAAGAACAGTGTTAAAATTGGACCTCGGTGGATCTTCTCAATTTGAAGCGATGTTAAAATGTTGTCAAGAATATGAATTTATTTGCAGTTGAATCTGTAAAAGGAAACCAGAAACAAGGTATTATTTGTGTGAAAAGATTTTTAAAAAGTTTAAAAATCGTTACATAGAAAAGGTTATCCCTATTCATAATCTTATGTCACTCAAAAAGGGAAACAACATATGGTTGAAAAATGAAATTAAGCTATGATACAAGAAATAATCACTACTAAATTTACAATTATATAGGACTCATTTGACCGTTTCTCAAAAATTATCTCCACTTCAATGGAGTGCGTTTAAGGTAAACTGACCTTAAATTATCATATATATTAGATAGGAAGCAGAAAACGATAAACCATAAATTGTTTTGTTTACAAGAAAACAAACGCAAAACATCTGACCAAAATACAAACAACAAAGTGTCCCCTTCCCATTTGACTAACATTCCTACCACAATTAAGCTATCTTATACAGCATTCTCTAACCAGGATATGAATATTAGGTAAATGTATCAAACATAATTGGCCTAATTACAAAAAGCAGAGGACATTATCACTACCATCGCTGAAATCGAAACTAATATCAATATTCAATATCATATTCTCCTGCACAGCTAATACACTCCCCTCCCTTCCCCTTACAGCTACTAGCTCTAATTCAAATGCAACCAATAAACCCATAGCCACACCCACTCTAATATCGCTCCCTCCAATGGCTTCTCACCGATACAACACGCGCAGTAATACACCCTCCTCCTTCTCTCCCACCAATAGCAGCTCCCATCCAAGCACTACGAACAAACCAATAATCACGCCTCCGCAAACAGTTCCCCATCCAACACAAACCTACAGCTACAACACTCGTAGTATGAAGTCTACAGTTGTCAATGCACTTAATTCATAACATAGAAGTTACCTTCACCTCGTCAAATGGTAAGTATACACGATCTCCGATAAACATTTTAAAAACCTTTTCACACGATTAATACCTTGTTTCTGGTTTCCTTTTACAGATTCAACTGGCAATAAACTCATATTCTTGACAACATTTTAACATCGCTTCAAATTCGGATGATCAACAGAGGTCCAATGTTAACACTGTTCTTCAACCTTTAATCTACAACTTTTTATCTTCTCATCAATGTGTTCTACAATTCAACCATAAGCCAATTACTTTCGTCTTTTGTCTCCTAGAAAGGAATATAGTGATCTCTTGACTAACTTTCAACATTATTTTCTCAATATTACTTTTTGAATACATAGCACTGATCGTCATTCTCGACAGAGTCTTATTGTAACCGCCAATCGCTCAACTTAATTTTATAGCAATCTTACTACTTGTTCATCACAGTCTGTTGCTTCGTCCATTTTACTTGTAATAGCAGCCTTTTAATGTCAATAATTTTAATACATTCACTTTTCTAATTCTTCACATTGTTAAATCGATTTTTAAAATCAACATTATATTTTTAAATTTTAGTTTAAGTCCCTTCAAGATTTTTTAATTAATTTCATCTGATTATATGTTAATCAGGTGCTTATTTTTATTCCGATGTTGAGACAATGGCTGATGATGCCTTCATACTAGGCGAAACATGTGCCATTTTTGTTAATAGATCAATGTAAATCATCCACAACGATGACTTATTGTATTGATTAGGGGGTCAATTTAATAGATAACTTACTGTTATTATTCTAATCAAATATCATCAATACGGACCAGAAATGATATTTATTACATGTAATACCAATGCCGACCAGGCAATGATAAAGCCTAACAAGTATCTGAACCTGAGAATGAAAATAGGCAAGATACCTAGAGATATTAAGTTTCTTAAAGATTGCTTAAAATTAGAGTTGGTACCTAAGTTTCTTAAATCGATACAAAGAAATTCAAAATCTTATGCCACTCAGAAAACGTAAGGAGCATATGGTTGAAAAATGAAATTAAGCTATGATACAAGAAAAAAATCTCTACGAAATTTACAATTATATAGGACTCATTTGACCATTTCTCAAAAATTACCTCCACTTGAATGGAGTTTATTTTTAAGGTACACTGGCCTTAGAATATCATACATATTAGATAGGAAACAGAACACCCTTAACCATAAATTGTTTTGTTTACAAGAAAGCAAACGCAAAACATCTGACCAAAATACAAACAACAAAGTGTCCCCTTCCGATTTGACTAACATTCCTACCAAAATTAGCCTATCTAATACAGCGTTCTCTATCTACTGTAAGAGATGAATCAATTAGATATAGGTATCAACCATAATTGGCCTAATCACAGAAAACAGAGGACATTATCACTATCATCGCTGAAACCGAAAAAATATCAATAAACAAAGCCGGATTGATAAGGAAAATGACGTACGTTATGAAGTAAAAAAGAAACTCCCAACATTGATTAATGAGATAACTTCTAAAAACAACTACAACGTCTCGAAACAAATTCTAAACCTGAAATCCAAAATCCATAATAACAACGTTGTAATTACAAAAGCAGATCAGGGCAACACCATAGTATTAATGAACGAACAGGATTACATTAATAAAACTGATTCCTTTTTTTCAAACAAAACCTATACCTTAATTAACAAAGATCCAACAAACAAAATACAGCGTAACTTAAAGAACCTTCTTAAAAATTGGAAGACCTGGAGAAAGCACTACAGGACCTATTTCCCAGGTATGAGCATGCTATTTTAATGGGCGACTTTAATTCTGACATGATGAAATGTGACTCTGCTGAATCTAGACGGCTCAGAAGCATGCTTACCTCACTCAATATGACGATCCTTCCCATAAATCCTACACACAACACAGCTACTTCCCATACACTACTGGATTTAATTATTACAAACAATACTGATAGAATGCAGACTTACGGACAACAGCCGGCTCCCGGACTTTCCCAACACGACTTTATTTACGCAACTTACTCTTTGAAATGTCCCAAATATGAGCCTAAATTAATTTCCTATCGAGACTTCAAAAGCCTAAACGAAGAGGCCTTCATTAATGACGCACTCAAAACACCGTGGCACAACATACAGCTCGTACATGACATTAACGACAAAACAACCTTGTTTAACAAACTACTTTTTCGACTGTATGACAAACACGCCCCCATACGCACAGCACGAGTGAAACGAAAACCATCACCTTGGCTGACGCAAGACATAGGTTAAAAATGGAGGAAAGAAATGCAGCTTACAAATATTATAGAAAAGATCCAACCGCAGACAATTTCGAAAAGTACAAAAAATAGCGTTACACAACAACTCAGACCATCAGGAATGCTAAGATACGCCACACACATGAAATCTTAAAAAATAACAATTCTGGCAATAGTTGGAAAATTCCTCGGAACATTGGTTTGACAAAAAATAAAACCGTGGAAAACAACACTGACTTGCCATTAGACGAATTAAATAAATTTTTCTGCTCACAAAATTCGTATACAGACGAACGAACTAAAAGGGAAACAATCGACAGACTACATACGAAAACAGAACACGATGGAGAAGAATTTTATTTTTCACATGTAACTTTTAATGACGCCAGAGAAGCAATTCATGAAATAAAGTCAGAGGCTACAGGATGTTACGGAATAAATTTGACATTAATTAAAAGACTCACTGAAATTGTTCTCCCAACAATAACACACATAATACATACCTCACTCATGACAGGAATCTTTCCCAATATATGGAAAAGTGCCATAATACGACCGATAAGAAAAATCGATAACCCAACAAAACCCGAAGACTTTCGACCAATTTGCTTACTTCCTTGTCTTAGTAAAATATTACAAAAGGTCGTTCACAAGCAGATAACAAATTACCTTAACAAACACAATTTATTCGACAAATACCAGTCAGGATTTAGACCTAACCACAGCACAAGCACATCACTACTAATAGTTACAAATGACATTCAAGCAGGCATGGACAACGGACAAATGACTATCCTTGTACTTTTAGACCTAAGTAAAGCATTTGGCTGTGTGGACAGGGAAATATTATTAGCTAAGCTACAAGCACAAAAAGTTTCTTCAAGCGCACTGACGTGGCTGCACTCTTATTTAATTGGGCGGCAGCAGTGCGTTTCAGCAGGTACGAAAGTATCACACTGGCAAGAAACTGAAGTTGGCGTAGTTCAGGGCAGTGTTCTAGCGCCACTGCTATTTTCACTGTACTTAAATGACCTACCAGAACATATAAAAACGTGTAAATACCATTTCTACGCAGACGATATTCAACTTCATATACAAACAAACCCGAACGACATCCAACTAGACATCAACAAACTAAACGATGACCTGGAAAATATAAAAGACTGGACTAAAAATAATTCTCTTAAAGTCAATCCATTCAAATCGCAAGCAATCATAACTGGTTCCAAAAGTAATCATACCAAACTGAATAGTGTTTAAATTCCCCCAATCCTATTCCACGCAACACCAATACAAATAAACGAAACTGTAAAACACCTTGGCCTCATTTATGATAAGTACTTAAACTGGACGGAGCACACGACGAAAACATGCCAACGAGTATTCTTTTCTTTGCACTCTCTTAAACGTTTACGGGATCTCCTTCCTCTAAATACGAGAAAGTTACTTGTTCAAAGTTTAATTCTACCCACCTTCGATTATGGTAACGTAATATACAACAACCTAAACACCACACTTAACGCTAAACTTCAGCGGGCTTATAATACATGCATCCGTTTTGTATTAAATATGCCCAGGTATAGTCATATATCACCTTGTTTTGAACAGCTGTCGTGGTTATATTTGGCGGAGAGAAGAAACCTTCACTCTGTTTCGCTTGTTCACAACATTCTCCGTACAGACACACCAAGTTATCTGAGAATGGATCTTAAATACTTGTCATCTCCAAACAGTATACCTACAAGGTCAGAAACATCTTCCCTGCTGAGCTTCCCAATTTACCGCACGACCGGGTACGGCAACTCATTCATACCTGCAACCATACGCTCTTGGAATTCCCTTCCGGCTGCAATTAGAGACATATATAGTAGAAATGTATTTAAAGAAACATGTTATAAATAGTACATATACTTTAGAAATTAGTATTTAATGTTTTTTTAAATAGTGACTCTCAGAAATTTACCATTAGTTTATAACTATTATTTAAGTTTAATTTTATAATTAATTATATGTAACTAGAAATATTAATACTCTGTAGTTTGTACAATGTAGTACAGATGAGATGGTTTGGCATAACAGCAGGCTTCATAGCCTGAGCCACGCCATGTAAAACAAGCCAATAAATAAATAAATAAATAAATAAATAAATAAATAAATAAATAAATAGATAAATAAATAAATAAATAAAATTTCTACTTTTATTTTAAATGATCAAGATTATCAGAAATTAACTGTAATGAACCCAAAATTACCTACAGTCAGTTCATTGCCCAAAATTCGTGAAAAGGAGGTCCGCAATCGACCCATAATTAAGAGTATGAATAATCCTACGTATAAAAGTTCTCAATTCTTACACAAATTCCTGAATTTTTTTCAAATTTCACAACTCCATCCAGATAAAGAACGTGATTGAACTTTGCAATTCCCTAAATAAATTCAGTCTGCAACCAAACCACGTTTTATTTTCTTTCGACATCACCAACATGTACACAAACATCCCCATCAATAATAGTATTAACATCATAAAAAGCAATCTGTTGAAACATAGCACATTGAGTAAAATCGAAATTGATGAATGTTTAAATTACTTAGTTTCGTTTTAGACAACAACTACTTACCTTCAATAAGAAAATTTACAAACAAGAAGGTGGGCGATGGGAGACCCGTTTTCTGATATATTAGCCGATATATACTTAGATAATCTCGAACGCAGTAAGATCATTAATAACATCAATGGACTATGTCTTTGGCATCGCTATGTCGATGATACCATAGCAATCATAGATAAACAGATAGCATACTATCATTTCTTAACAATTTGGATAATAACATAAAATTCACTAAAGAAGATGAGATCAATAGCTCTTTGAATTTCCTAGACATCAAAATCACACGAGCATCAAACACGTTCGACTTCCAAATATACAGAAAACCCACCTTTTCTCTAAAAACCATAAAAAATGATTCATTACATCCCAACTCACACAAAAAAGCCACTTATCACAGTCTAATATATAGAGCATTAAAAATTCCGATGTCCTCTACTAATTTAAGAAAGAATTACTGTACGTTAAAGGAATAGCTAAATTCAACGGATATAACACAGATATAATTGACAAAATCACCAAAACAAAATTAAAATTAGCTACAAATTTAACTCCATTGAAACCCGTCAAACCAAAATACCGGTACGCTAAATTCACGTTCACCAACCAAAAGATTTAGCCGGTAACCAATCCATTAATGAAGCACGATGTAAAAATAGCCTACACAACAAAAAACACTAATCGCAATTTTTTCTTAAATCACAACTCCATTAACATCACAGACAATAATTACTCTGGATCAGGAATATATAGATTGAAATGCTCTACATGTAATTTTTCTTATGTTGGCCAAACTGGCCACAGCAACATTACCATGTTCAAAGGCATAATAAATTATCCGCAATAGCCAACCACATGAGGGACGCAGGACATAAATTCACTACAATAGAACAAGACATTCATATTCTCAAAAGAGTCGATAAAAGTAAACATATGACAGAATACGAAAATTTATTCATTTTCCTCGACGAACACTTCAATAAAGATAAGAACCTAAATGACATTGTAAAACAAGCCCCTTATATGAACAGATTTGACTTCTATTACAAATTTCAATTCCCCTCACCAATATATTCTTAAAAATTTTGAACCTCAAAATTAATAAGCATTTCCAACACCTCTGCAGCTAATACACTAACCTCCCTTCGCCTCACAGCTAGTACCTCTAATTCAAATGCAACCAATAAACCCATAGCCACACCCACTCTAATATCGCTCCCTCCAATGGCTTCTCACCGATACAACACGCGTAGTAATCCACTCTCCTCCTTCTCTCCCACCAATAGCAGCTCCCATCCAAGCACTACGAACAAGCCAATAATCACGCCTCCACAAACAGTTACCCCTCCAACACAAGCCTACAGCTACAACACTCGTAGTATGAAGTCTACAGTTGTCAATACACTTAATTCATAACGTACAAGATACCTTCACCTTGTCAAATGGTAAGTATACACGATCTCCGCTAAACTTTTTAAAAATCTCTTTACACAATTAATACCTTGTTTCTGGTTTCCTTTTTCAAATTCAACTGTCAATAAACTCATACTCTTGACAATATTTTAACATCGCTTCAAATTCGGATGGTCAACAGAGGTCCAATGTTAACACTGTTCTTCAACCTTCAATCTACAACTTTTTGTCTTCTCATCGATGTGTTCTACATTTGTACCATATGCCTATGACTTTCGACTTTTGTCTCCTACAATGGAATATAGTGATCTCTTGACTAACTTTCAAAATTATTTTCTCAATATTAGTTTTTGAATAAATATGACTGATCGTCATTCTCGTCAGTCTAATTGTAACGGCCAATCGCTCAACTTAATTTTATAGCAATCTTACTTCTTGTTCATCACAGTCTGTTGCTTTGTCCATTTTACTTGTAATAGCAGCTTTTTCATGTCAATAATTTTAATACTTTCACCTTTCTAATTCTTCACATTGTTAAAACAAATTTTAAAACCAACATTATATTTTTTAAAAATTTTAGTTTAAGTCTCTTCAAGATGTTTTAAATTAATTTCATCTGATTATATGTTAATCAGGTGCTTATTTTTATTCCGAGGTTGAGACATTGGCTGATGATGCCTTCATACTAGGCGAACATGTACCATTTTAGTTAATAGATCAATGAATGTAAATCATCCAAGACGATGACTTGTTGTACTGATGAGGTGGTCAATTTAATAAATAACTTACTGTTATAATTCTAATCAAATATCATCAATACGGTCCAAAAATGATATTTATTACATGTAATACTAATCCCAACCAGGCACTGATAAAACCTAACAAGTATTTGAACCTGAGAATTAAAATAGGCAAGATATCTAGAGATATTAAGTTTTTTAAAGATTTTTTAAAATTAGAGTTGGTATAAGTTTCTTAAATCTTTACAAAGAAAAGGTCATCCTTAGTCAAAATCTTATGCCACTCAAAAAAGTAAGGAGCATATGATTGAAAAATGAAATGAATATATTATACAAGAAAAAATCTCTACTAAATTTACAATTACATAGGACTCATTTGACCATTTCTCAAAAATTACCTCCGCTTGAATGGAGTTTATTTTAAGGTACACTGACCTTAAATTATCATACATATTAGATAGGAAACAGAAAACCTTAAACCATAAATTGCTTTGTTTACAAGAAAACAAACGCAAAACATCTAACAAAATACAAACAACAAAGTGTCCCCTTCCCATTTGACTAACATTCCTACCAAAATTAACCCATCGAATACAGCATTCTCTAACTACTGTAAGAGATGAATCTATCAGATAAAGGTATCAAACATAATTGGCCTAATCACAAAAAAGCAGAGGACATTATCACTACCATCGCTGATACCGAAACTAATATCAATAAACAAAGCCCGATTGATAAAGAAAATGACGTACGTTATGAAGTAAAAAAGAAACTCCCAACATTGATTAATGAGATAACTTCTAACAACAACTACAACATCTCGAAACAAATTCTAAACCTGAAATTCAAAATCCATAAAACAACGTTGTAATTACGAAAGCAGATAAGGGCAACACCATAGTAATAATGAACAAACAGGATTGCATTAATAAAACTGATTCCTTTTTCGAACAAAACCTATACATTAATTAACAAAGATCCAACAAACAAAATACAGCGTAACATAAAGAACCTTCTCAAAAATTGTACTTTCATTTTAAATGACCAAGATTATCAGAAATTAACTGCAATGAGCCCCAAATTACCTACAGTCAGATCATTGCCCAAAATTCATAAAAAGGAGGTCGCCATTCGACCCATAATTAATAGTATGAATAATCCTACTTATAAAACTTCTCCATTCTTATACAAATTCCTGAAAAAACATTTAAAATGTCACAACCCCAACCCCATAAAGAACTCGATTGAAATTTACAATTCCCTAAATAAATTCAGTCTGCAACCAAACCACGTTTTATGTTGTTTCGACATTACCAACATGTAAACAAACATGCCTATCAATAATACTATTAACATCATAAAGCAATCTGTTGAAACATAGCACATTGAGTAAAATCGAAATTGATGAATGTTTAAAATTACTTAGTTTCGTTTTAGACAACAACTACTTCACCTTCAATAAGAAAATTTACAAACAAGAGGGTGGGCGATGGGAGACCCGTTTTCTGGTATATTAGCCGATATATACTTAGATAATCTCGAACGCAGTAAGATCATTAATAACATCAATGGACTATGTCTTTGGCATCGCTATGTCGATGATACCATAGCAATCATAGATAAACAGATAGCATACTATCATTTCTTAACAATTTGGTTAATAATATTAAATTCACTAAAGAAGATGAGATCAGTAGCTCTTGAATTTCTCAGACACCAAAATCACATGAGCATCAAACACGTTCGACTTCCAAATATACAGAAAACCCACCTTTTCTCTAAAAACCATAAAAAATGATTCATTACATCCCAACTCACACAAAAAAGCCACTTATCACAGTCTAATATATAGAGCATTAAAAATTCCGATGTCCTCTACTAATTTAAGAAAGAATTACTGTACGTTAAAGGAATAGCTAAATTCAACGGATATAAAACAGATATAATTGACAAAATCATCAAAACCAAATTAAAATTAGCTACAAATTTAACTCCATTGAAACCCATCAAACCAAAATACCGGTACGCTAAATTCACGTTCACCAACCACAAGATTTTTCCGATAACCAATCCATTAATGAAGCACGATGTAAAAACAGCCTACACAACAAAAAACACTAAACGCAATTTTTTCTTAAAGCACAACTCCATTAACATCACAGACAATAGTTACTCTGGATCAGGAATATATAGATTGAAATGCTCTACATGTAATTTTTCTTATGTTGGCCAAACTGGCCACAGCAACATTACAATGTTCAAAGTCATAGTAAATTCTCCGCAATAACCAACCACATGAGGGACGCAGGACATAAATTCACTACAATAGAACAAGACCTTCATATTCTCAAAAGAGTCGTAAAAGTAAACTTTTGACAGAATACGAAAATTTATTCATTTTCCTCATCAATATTTCAATAAAGATAAGAACCTAAATTACATTATTGATAAAAAAAGCCCCTTATATGAAGAGATTTTAATTCTATTACAAAATTCAATTCCTCTCACCAATATATTCTTAAAAAATTTCAACCTCTAATTTTTAAGCATTCCCAGCTCCTCTACAGTTAATTACACTTCCCTCCCTTCCCCTCACAGCTAGTACCTCTGGTTGAAAAGCAACCAATAAACCCATAGCCACACCCACTCTAATATCGCTCCCTCCAATGGCTTCTCACCGATATAACACGCGCAGTAATCCATTCTCCTCCTTCTCTCCCACTAATAGCAGCTCCCCTCCAAGCACTACAAACAAGCCAATAATCACATTGTTAAAAAATTTAAAACCAACCTTATTATATTTTATGTTAATTTTAGTTTAAGTCTCTTCAAAATTTTTAAAATAAATTTCATCTTGTTATATGTTAATCAAGTGCTTATTTTTATTCCGAGGTTAAGACAATGGCTGATGATTCCTTCATACTAGGTGAAACATGTACCATTTTTAGTTAATGGATCAGTGTACATCATCCAATACAATGACTTATTGTATTGATTAGGTTGTCAGTTTAATAAATAACTTACTGTTATTATTCTAATCACATTCCACTTAGTCGAGCAGCTCGTCTCCTTTCTCCCAATCTTCCCAGCCCAAACTTTGCAACATTTTTGTAACACTAATCTTTTGTTTAAAATCACCTAGAACAAATCGAGCTGCTTTTCTTTGGATTTTTTCCAGTTCTTGAATCAAGTAATCCCAGTGAGGGTCCCATACCCTGGAACCATACTCTAGTTGGGGTCTTAGAAGAGACTTATATTATGTCCTCTCCTTTTCATCCTTACTACAACCCCTAAATACTCTCATAACCATGTGCAGAGATCTGTACCCTGTACCCTTTATTTACAATCATATTTATGAGATTACCCCAATGAAGATCTTTCCTTGTATTAAGACGTAGGTACTTACAATGATCCCCAAAGAGAACTTTCACCCCATATACGTAGTAATTAATTCTTGTATACATTTAGTACCCTGTTGACAAATGGTGGCAATTTGAGCAGTTTTGTGAATTTATTTTGCCATTCTGTGTTAAGCTTCCATCCAGGTAACTTTCATAAGATAATTCAGTTAAAAATACCTTGCAGTTGGTTTCAATAAATGACTGGTCACCTTCTAAACAAAGCAGGGCAATCACTCTTTGTGAAGAAGGGTACAAATACAAGGAGATTGCCAGAAAGATTTATAATGTTGCTACAGCATCCGGAGTTCTGAAAGTATGCCAAGAGTATGAATATACCGGTACTAAATTTATCAAATCAGCTCCAAGACCAGGAGGAAAACCCAAAGTAACTCAACGAGATATGAGGGAGATGTGCAGGATATCGCTGAGAGATCACAGAAAGTCTTTTAAAGAGCTCCAGGAAGTTCTACAGCGTTCTAAAATTGATGTTTCTGTAAGATCTGTTCAAAGAAAATTATTGTAAAATGGCCTAAAAGCAAGATCACTTACAAAAAATCCAGTTTTCAACAAAAGCCAACGTGAAAATTGTGTGTGTTGGTGTAAAGATCATTGATCTTGGACTAATGATGACTGGGCTAGAGTGTTTTGGAGCGTAACTAAGATATCTATATTTCGAAGCAACGGATCGAAGTATTTGCACTGGTAACAAGTGAATCGTGAGTGCTTCACCACAACTTTGAAACTTTATTTCTGTCATGATCTGGGGTTGCATGTCCAGAAATTGAGTAGGGTGACTACATATTATAGACGGGAACCTGAATACCAATAAAAGTAAACAGGAGATTCTGGAGAAGAAACTCTTGCTAGAGTAGGGAGAGTACATATTACAAATGGGAATCTGAATGCTAATAAATATAAACAGGAGATTCTGGAGGAGAAGCTCTTGCTATCCATTGCCAACTTGATTCCGACTTGAGCCCAAATGGAGATAACGTAGTATTTCACGAGGATGGTGCACCATACCATACTGCCAAAAGTGTTCTGCAGTGGTTTGAGGATAACAAGATAAAGGTTTTAAAGTGGCCTGGAAATAGCCTGGACCTTAATCTAATTGAAAATCTTTGGACAAAGTTGAAAATTTTAGTGTCAAAAAGAAATCCAAGCAACAAAATTCAGTTGATTGAAACTGTTGTCAACAACTGGTTGCAGGTCATTAACAAGGAAGATCTAGAATGTCTTGTGGACTTATGCCCCACAGCATTGATACTGTGCTTGAAAGTAAACATTATCCAACAAAGTAGACAAATCATATCACACAAACACTTACTGAACATTATATGTACTTTCACAATCATTAAGTTGAAAAGATTAAGGGATGTTGTATTTTGATAAGAATACTGAATAATAATTTACTTTTTGTTTTTAGTATATTTTGTGCAAATACAAATGGCTGAAAAATAAATTGTGTGTTTGAAAAAAAGAAATATACTATATTTCTTACAAAGTTTCCAAAATGATGAAAACCATTATATATAGGAAACAAAGAATCATTAGGATTTCTAAAGTAATTATCTGACCCCTTTACTTGCCCGGTTTATTACCCTTTGAGTTGTTGTGGGATGAACTTGACTGTAAGGCAAAGCAATCTTCTGTGAACAGTTGTGAGCTGGCCATGCCTTTCGCAAGTATGGACAACTACGGTACTGTATAACCACAGAGATGTTGAAAAAGCTAACCAGAAATGGTTCAGTAATAATCAGAGCAAAAGAGGGACACATAAAGGAGAACAGAGTTTCAACAATGTAGCTCTAAGACATTATTATCCATTATTTGAAGTATAAATTGCTTTAGTGTGTGTCATTTTATGTAAAATAGATGCCTATGTTTATATTTTTATTTAAAATATATGTTATTTGAAATATCGCTACTCTGATCCTTAATAAATAACAAGAACTGGAGTTTTCTTAAGGTGAGTTAAAACTTTCTGATGCAAGTATTACATATCATACAGAATTTGTGTTATTTATTTGTTGAAAGCAAAACTAATGTTTAAGGAACCTAACTAATACTGTCATCTCATTGTTTTGACCATTAAATCAACAATCCCCACTACCAGCTTGTAGCTCGTAAGTTTATAAACAACAATTTATTATTATTATTATTATTATTATTATTATTATTATTATTATTATTATTATTAATATTATTATTATTATTCATAAAATACACTTATTATTATAAATTAAAATCCAGTATATCAACAGCACCTAGAATATGTGTAAAAAAAGAAGAAATATGAGTTAAAAGTTTCTGCCAATATATTTTCTTCATTGATCAGGGCCATGATACAACAACCTCTGCAATTTGCTGGGCGCTGTACCTCCTTGGAAAGCATCCAGATATTCAGGTGAGGAATGCAGTCTCATACTTCTTCTTTCATGAATTCTTCTTTGCTCCTTTTATCACAAGTAACATGTTTCCTACAGGAGAGGGTGGTTGAGGAACTGAATGGTATATTTGGTGACTCAGATCGGTCTCCAACCCATGATGATCTGTCCTCTATGAAGTATCTGGAGCAGGTGATTAAGGAGACATTGCGATTGTACCCCAGTGTACCAGCATTTTCAAGGCAGTTAGAAACTGATATTGAACTATGTAAGTAAATTTCTACTTATGACTGATTACATGGATATATTCTTATTCTGTTGCTGTCTACTCACATGGAGAAATTTTTCCAATTTTGTGTTTCTCACATCTGAGTTGCCATATCAAGGATGTTGAACTACTGTCGAAGGTTCAATGCCCAGGATAATGTTCTCATTCCAGTCCACATTTTCTGTCTATCTTGCCTTCTACCATCATTTGTAATAGGCTTTATTTGTCATTTCAGAAGATGTGATCAAAATAGGCTGTTTCCCTGCTTATTGTGAAGGTTAAAACTTCACATGGTTTCCTATCTTGATGATGTACCTTCTCATTGGTGATGTGGTCTACCCATTATATCTTAAACAATTTTAACTCGTTGAACACTGCCATATGTGTAATGTGTTCACTGCTGTATACTGAGCATTTTAACCATACTTTGAGAATTTATATCTTCAACACTTTTTGAGATAAATGAATTATTCCTTTTGTTTCCAAAACTAGCATTGTCTTTCTCAGGACTGAACTCATTCGGTTCTTGTATTTTCAACAGTGATGTATGCAAATAGGCTATATATTTATCATGTTTCTGAGATTTTTATTTTTTAAATTTATTTCAAGTCATGTATGTAATTAAATTCTATTGGGTTTGTATCTTTACCTGCCAGCCCCATGGTGTAGGGGTAGTATGCCTGCCTCTTTCTCGGAGGTCCTGGGTTTGATTCCGGCCAGGTCAGGGATATTTACCTGTATCTGAGGGCTGGTTTGAGGTCCACTCAACCTATGTGATTACAATTTAGGAGCTACCTGACATTGAGATAGCGGCCCCAGTCTTGGAAGCCAAGAATAACGGCCGAGAGGATTTGTCGTGCTGACCACATGACATCTCATAATCTGAGGGCCTTTGGGCTGAGCAGCGGTCGCTTGGTAGGCCATGACCCTTCGGGGCTGTTGCACCATGGGGTTTGGTTTTTTATGTATCTTTACCTGAATTATTGATTGAAGGTTTTGATCCATCATCATCATCATCATCATCATCATCATTGCTGTCATCCAGTTTGAATCTTGAATTCCAATTTATCAGGGTTTCTATTGCTCAGAGAATTAGGATACTGTGATGACATTGTTGGAACAAGCGGGAAATCAAGGCACGTGGAACACATGCTTGCTACTCTTCAAAATAAGGATTCATATTCTATTTGGCGAGGGGCACTGGTCCCATCTAGCATTAATATAAGGAACTGTAATGCTACCCTTCATGTTTACCAGAAGGGAGACAGATGTATTTTCAGCATATGATGATTTATTAGTTAGCAAATCCATACGAGTGCTGCTTGGGCACCAAAAACAGCAGTAAATAAGAGATTCCGAGCAAGATTCGGGGACTGTGTTCAAGGTGTTAATAATAATAACACTGGTCAAAAGATAAAACTTTTCTTCTTTCATAAGAACTAAATTAACTGAATCTAAGTGTGTTTTTCATGTTGAGCTCAAATATGCTTTCAGACTCTTTCCATCAAGCAGGGTCATTTCGTGGCACTCATTTAAAGTTTTATATAATTATAATAACATAACACTAAGTGATAAATACGCATCTCATGTGGATTTACCTATAAAGGTGCCTATGATGATCTTTGGCCATATTGTGCCTTTGGGGTGTCTCTCTTCAGGGTCCAACAGTAGTCAGCTAGTATACTGAGAATCCATTTGCCTTTCTACAGAAATCTTCTTATGAAGGCACCCACCATGTTCAACATTGACAGAACCAAGATTTTCTGGGAATAAGTCTAATTGGGAGTCCAAGAAGTGAATTTTTAAGGACATTTGCATCCCATAGCTTGGTATAATTTCAGATCATTCACTATTTCATGATAGTTTGGTATAATTTCAGATCATTCACTATTTCATGATAGTTTTCTGCTTTATGATTTCCAAGAAAACTAGAACATATATTTTTGAATGAAAATGTTCATCATTGATTACTAACCTTACTTGTGGCCCAATAAAAATTATTTCTGTTTTGCATCATTAACTTTGGGAAATTTAGATTTCAAATACATAAATGCAACAGAATATTTATTAGTTACTTTTACAAAAATTTTCATAAGTCCCAGTTTTATATTTAGAGAAGTTAAATACACTTCTTCAGGATTCACCAGTGGGGTATTTGAGACATTCTTGTGATCTGGAATAAGAGATTCACATTAGGCCATTGTTTTGTGATGTAGCAAGACTCTCTATCCCTGCTGTCCCATTCACATAAGAAACAGCAGAACTTAGTGTATGCAAGTTGCAAACCCAGTAATAAAGCTATGACCTTCAAATCTTCACAGATGTTCACGTTATACTAGGTGAATCAAATATAAACCAGAATTATTTTTTACAATTTTATTGAATCAACCAACAAATACACAACAAGCACCTCATTTTTCTACATAGTCTCCTGAATTTGAGACACATTTTTGCCACCAAATTAGCAACTTTTTTATGTCGACCTCAAAAAGGAGAAGTACGTGTGTGCAGCCAGTTGCGCACATACTCCTCTACCACTGCATAATCCTGAAATCGCTTTCCTCTCAGTTCTTTCAGTGGCCAAACAAGTGGCAGTCACACGGTGACAAGTCTGGACTGTAAGGAGGATGTTCCAGTGGTTTACAATGCATTTCCTCCAGTTTTTCCTGTGTTACAACAGCAGTGTGTGGCCTTGCATTGTCGTGCAGAAGAAGAACACCTTGGATCAGCTGTCGGTGAAGTTTGTTGCCATATGCAGCTTTTATCTTGACCAAAATATGGCAGTAATAGACTGCATTCACTGTCCTATTCATGCAAGAAATCCACAAGAAAAATGCCCGCATAGTCCCAAAAGCAGTTGCAAGCACCTTTCCCGCAGAAAGGCATGCTTTGGCCTTGACTGGGCCAGCTGCACCTCGTTCCCACCACTCCACGCTTGCTTGTTTTGAATCCGGGGTGTAATGATAAACCCAAGTTTCATCAGAAGTCACAATTCGATGCAAAAATTCATATCTTTCATCATCGTAGCGATTCAGATGCTTTCGACAAACATCCTTGCTGAATTTTTTTGTTCCTGGGTGAAGAGACAAGGAACCCATAAGGCAAACAATTTCCGAAGGTCGAGTTCATTACTGATGATGGCTTGAACACTTTCAAAGCTTATTCCTATGAGTAAACCAATTTTGTAAACGTTTATGAGCATATCTTCTTCAATAAGGTCACGCACAGCACGAATGTTGTGTGCAGTGATGCTTGTCCACGGTCGTCTTTGGTGGGGCTAGTTTTCCACTTCTTGCCGTTCTGTCAAAAGTTGTTTGTGCCATGCATACACCTGGGTCTTTGAAAGAGTTGTGTCGCCAAAATGTACACGGAGCCTTCTCAAAATATTCAAAGCTTTGGTGCCTTCTTTCGCAAGAAACTTGATGATGATGCGCTCCGCAACAGATGTGTGTACCTCGTGCTTGCTCATGGCGTACTGAAGCGAGCGGTCACTCTGTGGGGTGCAACACATCAAGACCCCTACTCCAGACATCCCCACCTACATTCCCTCGAAGTGCCACCCATTTTCGTTTGCTGCCAGAGCCGCTAATTTTAAATTCCAGTTTATATTTGATGCATCTAGTATTTTGTATATTGGAATGTTTCTAACAGCATTTTCATATGTTTCATATCATTGACATGTGCCAGATGTATTCATGGAAATTCAGGGCCATTGTGCAGAAATACAGCCTTCAAACTCACTTTTGATGACTCTATAAGCAATAGCCACTCACAGTGGGGGCAAGGCGTTTTCTGCCCCTCCAAAAATGATCTGAGGGAGGAGAGCGCCATTTTGCCCCTCGAAAACAGAATTCTCCACCTAGATGTTAAGTCCCCTCACACTTAAATGTGGAGGTTGACAGTCTTCGGAGTCCTGAGTCGAGAATTACAGTGTAACATGATTTAAAAGGAAAGTCCCAAGTTCAGTTCTCTCAGGTCTGCTGCGGTTGAGTTGTGCTGATGGGATTATACCCAGAGATTCTAGTCTCTTGTTATGGGTTTGAGAAGACAGTGAGCGGTACCTCCCTCAAAACTTCAGTTGAGTGGAGAGTTGACGGTTGACCCAAATTGATTTGACAGATACAACAGCTACATGTACTGTACAGTGACCGTAACGTACGAAGGTCTGCCGGAGGGAAGCGTTAAGGCAAAATAAGAGCCCTTATTGTTGCTTAGTGTCGTTTAGAAATAAAGTAGACCTCTGGATCTCAGGCAACTATTGAACTCTGATGGAATAAATAAGAATAAATAAATACAGAGTCAAATTCACCAAAAATCATAATACTTGGAATTCGTCAGGAGTTTCTTGTTAAAATTGGTAATGACATGTTTTAATTTTCCATCAGTAATAGGCCTATAACTTGTCCTACCTAGGGCCGATTGTATAAACCGTTTGATCTTAGATCAGAGATGAAATTGAACTTGATTTATGCAAAACTCAGACATTTGTATTGTATAAACGTTAATCTGAGATCAATTCGCACTGAACTAAGATCAACTTTGATTGGAGAAATTTCTCCAATTAAACTCTCAGATCAAGGAGTTGTTTTCTATTTGAGATACATGAACAGCTGATTGTTAACAAAATATTACCTGTGTTGTTATGATACATGGTAAAAAATACACTGAAGTCTAACCTCATACATTGCTAGCTCCTGGGAGACAATGGCTATCAGTGTTGTCGTTACCTGCTGACTCCAATACTTCATGCCGAAACAGCTGCAGAGCGAGCTTATAATCGAGCCCATGTCTTTATATTTCCCCAAGTCGATTTCAACTTTTAAAAATGTTTTTAGAATTGGCTTTATGTCGCATCGACACAGAGTTCATATGACAGATGACCATATATGTCCATATATAGGCAATATTACGCTTCTTACTGCAGTGTAATGTAATGTAATAACCTCGATAAACTCCTTACGTTATTAGCTTATCTTGCTCGTATTTTACAGATGTCTGATGGCTCTGATTTCTTGGATAGGTCTTCTGATGATGAAAATGATGAATTTCTTTGGGCTCCGTGTATGTTCTGTGAAAGAGAATGGGAGAATTGAGTGATAAGAAGTTTAAACTGAGGTATCGCTTGGGAAAAATACCATAGATCAGTTCGTCAGTACCTGCGGTGCGGTACACATCGTTTCTTCGCTGACGTGTGCTTTCGTGTAGTTTTGTTAGTGGTGAGTGAAGTGAGATACATGGCGACAGCAGTTGGAGGCGGTGGCACTAACCGTCCCCCGAATCTGGACATGGATTTGGAGGTCGATCACGAAGAAGAAATTCCCGCAAAGAATGAACAGGTTGCAGTGACCTCTACTGATGAACGGCCTCCTGCCGACAAAAATCTCTCTACAAATAACGATATCTCAACACCTCTCGATTTGTATCCGCGTACTCATAGGGGACCATTTTTGATTAATGTTGAACCTGTTGGTACTAATAATACCGGCAATTTACATCCGATGGCTTTGGGTCGCCTTTTTTATGACAATAAGATCAGTGGCATAAAAACTGTCAGTCGTAAAGGTGCTCGCCGGATTCAACTTGCCTTTAAGTCTGGCCAACACGCTAACAGTTTTTTGCAACATCCCCTCTTACCAGAAAAGAAACTTAAAGCCTACATTCCCTCTTCCAGCCTTTATCGTGTCGGAATAATTCGGGGTGTGGATAAAGATTTATCCAACGAAGACATCATGCAATTTATTGATTCTCCCGAACCCATTAAACAAGTGCAGCGTATGAACAGGAAGATTAGTGTTGGTGATAAAACAGATTACGTTCCTACCGGTTCTGTAAAAGTAATTTTCAAATCTCAACACCTACCGGAACATGTTTCTATTTTTAATGTGCTCTTAGAAGTTGAAGTCTTTATTTATAATCCTATTATCTGTCAAAAATGTCAGCGATATGGTCACAGTGCAAAAAATTGTAGAGCCAGCAGTTCCCGTTGTGGGAGATGTTCACTATCCCATTCCACACGGGAATGTCAGCAAACGCTGTTAAAATGTCTCCACTGTAATCTTAATCATTCTGTGGGATCACATTTATGTGAAGTACATCACAAACAAGTTACTATTAAAAAAATTATGTGCCTTCAAAATATATCTTTCGAAGAGGCACAAACTCAAGTACAGCCAAAGGTATATAACCCACTTTCAGTTACGCAGCAGTTTCCCCCATTACACTCTTCTGAATCCAACCCAACTGTTGAGCTTCCTAGGAAAAGGAAATTTACGGAAGTTCTCTCTCGTGAACCTCGGGTCCCTCCTCCACCTGGTTATGATAAGGAAGGTTATCTTCAATTAATTGGAACTCCCAGAATTGAACATCGTACATATCACAACACTCCTACTACACACGCCCCGAGTGGTTCCGGGACTCGGTCTACAGTTTCATCCTCTAATAATGAACCTGGAAGTAGTTTCCAGAAGGATAATTCATTATCCTTTAACCCGAGTAAACTACAATCGGCCCTACGTGCTGAGTTTGTACTACTCATGGAATTATTAGGGGGTAACCCCCAATGGAGTCACTTAGTTAAGAGTATCAATGATAAAGTCAATAGTCTTTTCGAACATGGCAATTTCGATTCTCCAGTGGAATTGTAAAAGTATACTAGGTAAGAGACATGAGTTAGTTAACCTTATTACTGAATATCATCCCCATATCATATTAATTCAAGAATCTTGGTTGAAACCCATGTATACTTTTCGATTTGCCGGTTATAAGGCGGAACGTATGGATGGTGGTGGATATGGCGGCGTGCTAACCCTTATTGCCACTGGAATACCATATCAACGCTTGGAGGTTGCTCAATATATAACAGGCACCTTTATTGTAGTAGTAAAAATTAATGACTTAGTCATTGTGAATCTTTATTGTCCCCCGCGTATACAGGGTACAGCCACACAATGGTATAATTTTTTCTATCAGTTTACTTCTTATTCTCAATTTATAATTGCCGGCGATATGAATGCCCATCACACTGCCTGGGGATCTCCACACATTTCTACCAAAGGTAGGAAAATTCTTAATGTAACACAAACCCTAGACCTCCTTATCTTAAATGATGGCTCCCCAACACGACTCACAGCACCGGGGCAAGCTAAAAGCGCTGTCGATCTTTCTATTTGTAGTCTCTCATTGGGTCACCGAAGTTTTTGGCAAACTATTAAAGATACTCATCTCAGTGACCATTTCCCCATATTTCTTTCACTTAGTGGGAATATTAGATCTCTGCATTTTGATTCCCCTACAACTAACCAACACCGGCTTGACAGGTCCCTCCATGATTTTGATTTCGATATGTTTAATAGCTATTTGAATGCCCAGCTCAAAGTCAGTTCTTCCCCTATCATACAATATTCATCCCTTCTTACCGCAATTACCGAATATCTAAATATGTATCACCCTATACACCCCACAACATTCAAGTCCAAGCCTGAACAAATTGTAATTCGATGGTGGGATAAACAATGTGAGGCAATGGTCAAACGCCGCAAAATTTTATTTCGAAAACTTCGAACTAACTTCACCTATTATAATTATATCCTTTATCAGAAGTATACTGCACTTATGAAACGCACCTTTAATCATAAACGAAAGGAATCCTGGAACAAATTCATTTCTACTATTCATAGAAATACTAATCCTCAACTTATTTGGTCTGCTATTCGATCCATAGGTCGTATACCCCGACGACACAATACTGTTACCATTCATCATGATAATCTCCAAACATTTTATAATGAACTAACTCCAGATTTTGTAATGCCCCAATTTCCGTTGTCTACGTCCGTACATAATGTGCAATTTGACACACTTCTGCAACCTATTGACCTAATAGAATTCCTCAACGCTGTTGAAGGTAAGACTTCCACTTCCCCAGGTCCGGATTGCATTACCTATAAAATGATACATCATCTCCCTCACAAAGCTCAAAAAATTCTAATCATGCACTTCAATTCGATTTTAACGTCCGCCACAATTCCACAGGACTGGAATCAATTTCTCCTAGTGCCATTAGAGAAACCCCCACTGAAGGACAAGTATATCCACGGTACCGAGGCATAACCTTGGGATCCTGTATTAGGAAAGTTTTTCTACGTATACTGCTCAGTCGCTTATTATGGTGTTTAGAATATCATAATTTATTGCCCAAATACCAATTTGCTTTTATCAAAGGACGAAGTACTTTTGATGCTATCAACATTTTCTTAACTGATCTTACTTTAGCTAGATTTCGCAAACATGATACTCTTGCCCTTTTCATAGATATCAAACAGGCATATGATAATGTTAATATTCATGTCTTACTACAAAAACTTTTTTTTTTTTTTTTGCTAGTTGCTTTACGTCGCACCGACACAGATAGGTCTTTTTGGCGACGATGGGACAGGAAAGGGCTAGGAGTGGGAAGGAAGCGGCCGTGGCCTTAATTAAGGTACAGCCCCAGCATTTGCCTGGTGTGAAAATGGGAAACCACGGAAAACCATTTTCAGGGCTGCCGACAGTGGGATTCGAACCTACTATCTCCCGAATACTGGATACTGGCCGCACTTAAGCGACTGCAGCTATCGAGCTCGGTACTACAAAAAAAAAAAAACTAATGGCTATGAAATTCCCTCCCAACTTTATAACTATCATAGGGAAACTTTTATACTATCGATGCCTACACGTTAAATCATCATGGCAGCCTCCTAATATTCGTTATAGTTCTAAGGGCCTACCCCAAGGTGATGTCCTAAGTGGTCTTTTATTCGCATTATACCTAAAGGATCTTGAAACACTCATTACTCGTGATGCTCGTATAATTACGTATGCTGATGATGTCCTAATATATGTTACTAAAAGTACCGTTTTGGAAGCCAGAGAAACCATCTCACATGTACTCGACAACGCACATCAGTGGTTCAATGAACATGGATTTGAAGTTTCACAGAATAAGTGTGCTGCCATGGTATTCACCAATAAACGACGTTATGATCAATCACCAATACAAAGTAGTAATTTAAGCATTCCAATTCGTACAACCTATAAATATTTAGGTATATATTTAGATGATAAGTTAACATGGAAATATCATTTTGAATCCCTATCTTATAAAACAAACCTTTTTTTAAATATTCTCAAAGCTATCGTCAGGCGAAAATGGGGTGCGGACCCAGTCATGGCGTTGACAATATATAAGAATACCATACGATCCAGGTTAGATTACGGTTGCTTCTTTTTTAACATGGCAGCTGCCACCCTTGTTCATAAATTAGACGTAATTCAATACAAAGCGATACGACTATGTATTGGTGCATTGCAATCAACCCCCACCAACGCGTTGCTGGTTGAAACTGGAGAAATGCCGTTGTTCTTACGTAGAAAGTTTCTTGCAAACAAGTTCTTACTAAGAAAAATCTCGCTTACATCCTATTTGTTATTTCCTAAATTACAACTTCTTTCGGAATATTTTCAAAAATACCCTAATACTAAATTAAAACCACCTGCTCTCTTAACAGCCTTTGAAAACATCCGGGATTATAACACTCAAGTCATTAAATGTCCCTCTTTACCTCATTATTCTTTCCCATATTCTATATCATTGTACAAACCACAACTTATTATCTCCCATTTCGGATTCAATACCCATCAACGTATACAATCGTCTCTTAATACTTCTTTTCCCTTCCCAGTATGCCTATCTCCTCAACAGGATACCTTAAGCATTTATACGGATGGTTCTCGAAATGACCAAGGTGTTGGAGCAGCTTACTATATACCTTCCTCCAATACATCCGGTAAATTCTCACTCCCCAAACATGCTTCTATCTTCACTGCTGAAGCATTCGCTATTCGACAGGCCCTATTATATGTCAAACTTCATGCTAGACCCAAAACCATCATATTTTCTGATTCCCTGAGTGTTCTGAAATGCATACATTCAACTCAAAATCACAGTTCGTGGTATGTTCTCAATATTAAAAAACTATTATTTAACCTAGATCAAAACCATCAGGATATAACGTTGGTCTGGATTCCCGGACATTCTAATATTCATGGTAATCTTAAAGCTGATTTTCTTGCCAAAGACGCTGCTTTAGGAAATGGGTTCAAATGTAACATTGCTCTTCCCGCTACTGATATTCAACCTCTCATCAAACAAGCACTATGTCAGGAATGGCAGGACGATTGGACAGGATCTGCGACTTTTAAGGGTGGTTTTTATTTTAGAGTGCAACCTTCTATCTGTTTACGGCCATGGTTTGCTAAAGGGAACTACACACGTCGGCATGTTACCACTATCATTCGCCTTCGTTTTAACCATGTACTAACACCGGCCTATAAATTTCAAATACAATTAACTGACTCACCGCTATGTAACTGTGGTAACGCTATTGGGGATGCTAATCACATTATTCTTCAATGTAAAATATTTAACTCACAACAAAATATTCTCTTTCGTAGATTATTAGAACAAAAGGTTGCCTTTCCCACATGTGTCTCTTGCCTGGTATCCAATCCCACACCGGAAATTGTACTAGCCATCACGGACTACTTAAACCAATGTAATATTTGTCTTTGAATCCTCCCACACACTTGAAATTCCTCAATGTGATGTATCTAGCTTTCCGTAATTTCAACATTCTTTTTCTTGTTACTAATAATAAATTGTCTAATCGTATAAATGTCCTTTTCATATAATAATAAAACATAGTGACTAAAGTGTTCAAGCGAGTGTTCAATTGGTGACTGGGTAAATTGCGTGTGTGCAGCGCCCAACAACACAAAGAAAGAAGAAGAAGAAGAAGAAGAATACCATAGAACAGCTAGAACTCAGATTGCGTGATATTCTAGTTAAACCTACCAAGAAAAACAACCCTTTTTCTCCAATGCACATGTTGTTACTAACTTTTGAGATTCTTTCCCATGGGAAGTTTTCAGTTAGTTGTTGGTGATTTACTGCATGTAGATGCAGCGACAGTCTGCAGAGCCATTCATTGTGTATCTAACCTTATTGCTGCACTGAAACACGAGTTTATCAAAATGCCTTCCGAACAAATTGATGTGAGGAAAATCATGCATGATTTCTTCAATGTACAACACTTCCCTGATATTCTAGGTGCTATAGATTGTACCTACATACCTATAATATCTCCTGGGGTGATAACACAGAAGCTTATAGGAATCGTCATGGGTGGTTTTCGTTAAATATTAAAGTTATTTGTGATTGTAACCGCTCCGGGACAATTTATGGTTACACATAATAATAATAAACATAATAATAATGATAATAATAATAAGGTAAAACCAGTAGTAAATAATATAATACTTAATAATATGACTAAGAAAATAGTTGTGAATAATGCAGTGGCGGAGTGTTCATATCAGAACACAGAAGCGTGACGAGTATCTTTTAAATACGCAATCAACGAGCTAGAATAACATAGAGAGGCGGAAGCGCTGCCTGGGTGAACCTAATAGAACGAACGTCCGCCATGTTTCCTGTTGTCACACAAGCAAGTAGGCATGGCCTTTAAATGACGAAAAGTGTAGAAAATGCGCATTTTAGAATCGCTGGGGGAAAATTAAAGTCCGTTGCCGAAAGCTTGAAGCATGAAAGCGAATACCGCCACTTCATCATATTGCGGCACGAGGCCAACATCACGATCAGTTGATTGTAGGGTAGTTCGAAATCATCGCACACTGACATACGAATAGGCCTCGAAATCGGAACAAGAGCGTTACCCTGCTTGGCTGTTGTGGTTAAGCGTAAATTAGAATAAAAACGATGGACATAAATATTTATGACAGGAAACCTTAAAATCATAGGGACCTATAATAGGTTACAACCTCATTCTGTTAATATTTTAAAAATTATTGCATCCTCATGAGTACTGTGTTCCTTTCTTGATCTGTTTACCCTCCCGGGTTGGTTTTTCCCACGGACTCAGCGACGGATCCCACCTCTACCACCTCAAGGACAGTGTTCTGGAGCGTGAGACATTGGGTCGGGGGACACAACCGTGAGGGAGGGCTGCACCCGATATGCTGAACAGGGACCTTGTGGGGGGGGGAGAAGGAAGCGGCCGTGGCCTTAAGTTAGGTACCATCCCGGCATTTGCCTGGAGGAGAAGTGGGAAACCACGGAAAATCACTTCCAGGATGGCTGAGGTGGGAGTCGAACCCACTTCTACTCAGTTGACCTCCCCAGGCTGATAGAATCCCGTTACAGCCCTCGTGCCCCTTTTCAAATTTCGTGGCGGAGCTGGGAATCGAACCCGGGCTTCCAGGGGTGGCAGCTGCTCACGCTAACCAGTGCACCACAGAGGCGGCCCATGAATACTTTACCACAATAATCGTTTAGTGAAATTATTTATTATAATATAGGGGGGATATCATGTTTCTCCCATTACCATATCATACTGGGATTACTAGCGTGAAAGTTGTCCATTATGAAGTGTGGCGTAGTTTTAAAAACCAAGGCAACAGACATCTACAATAAAGGCTGTATACATTTCAAAAATAGCAGTAAAATGATGTATTTATCATACTTGGTGTACGTTTGAACGAAATAAGTGATTTTTTGTGGTTACGTTTTCTTGGTGGTGGGCGTTCCTTTTCCTTTATTTGTAAATGTGAATGAAAATTAAATAGGGCTGGAAATGTACAGAGCATAAGCAACTGAATTGAGTGGGATAGCATTTATCTCTTTTCGCCCTCACAGCGCATTGTTCAGTTAATTCCTTGTTCTTTAAACGAAATCTGAAACAAAATTCGACAAATAATTATCGTGGCTATCCGTACTTTCGCTAAGTAAACAATAAAATGGATTTAATTACAAACAGAAATTACAAAAAGGAATCTCGGCTATAATTCAGTAATACTTTAAGTACGATATATCCTTGGTTTTATTACTCCGACTAGTACAACCATACGCTGAGCTTACGGCTGGCATTCTTGAAAGCGAGAATCTATCTTTTCACTTCTTAAAACTTAGGGAATTAAATTGGCATGCACGATCTCCCTGTCACCTCAACATATGCTCTCGCGCCAATTCGCTTTGTTTTGACAACCGTTAACATGGCTGCCCCTTATCAACTTGCTTCAAGCAGGGAGCGCTGATCTCAGGTATACAGCCCCTCTATGTTATTCTAGCTCGTTGTACGCAATATAAAACAAATATAGGGAACACTTACAGGCCTAAAAATGACAACTAAGAAAGGATAGTGGAACGTGCGGGAAGCCCTTATGAGGTACATGGAACGTATGACGTTATGGGTGAGAAAAGACTTACATGAAACACCCTCTAGCTCAATTATATTAAAAATAACAAATAAAAAAATTTACAAGAGACGAAGTTACATAACAGAGCAGCAGATACTTTAAACATTTGACAAACGGAGTAACTACGAAACCAAAACACAAATGAATGGATAGTTGATTAACAGACAAAAAAACTTTAAATTACGAGATCGAGAATCTAGGGCAAACCGAGACACGTTGAATATTAAACTTTGAAAATTACATTAAGCAAGAAAATACCGAAACGCAAAGGAATTAAATTAAATCAAACGAAATCAGAAAACATTGATAATAACATGAAAATAGCACTGAAATAACACTTACCTCGGAAAGGCAGGAGTTCCCGAGGGTACCCCTCGAGTGCGAACGCTCGCTAGGGCGGTCGGATTGAAAATGACGCCGAGCACACGTATCATTTTTCCAAATCCGGCAAGAAGACCGGATATGGCCCGATTACAATCAACCAATAAGAAACAATTTCCACTAGATTCTCGTTCGCCAATACATTCGCATGACCATATATGGTCATTTCCTGTCTACAGACGCTAGATAAATTACATCAGTTATTTCAACATCCATAACCGCGCATACGGTATAGGCTGTTCCAAATTTTTTTTTGCTATGGGCTTTACGTCGCACCGACACAGATAGGTCTTATGGCGACGATGGGATAGGAAAGGCCTAGGAGTTGGAAGGAAGCGGCCGTGGCCTGGTGTGAAAATGGGAAACCACGGAAAACCATGTTCAGGGCTGCCGATAGTGGGATTCGAACCTACTATCTCCCAGATGCAAAGTTCCAAATTTAAGCAAATTTTCATTTTTTAAATGTTACCAAATTACATCATGATATACAAATCACTTTATCACTCTTGCAATGTTAACAATCCAATCTTTAGGTTTTCTTAAATTACATTTTACTAGTTACATGATTTTTGAATCAAAATACTTCTTGCATCTCTCAATGTACATACAGTTCAACATTTCTTGCTTATTGCCTAAAATAAAAATTATTACACACATATTTCAGCTACATAAACAAATATTCCAGCAAAGTCCAGAGTTCTTATTTCTTCATTTCTCAAAATATTACAAACAAAATAAAATCCTTCAGATATGTTAAATTAAAAAAAAAACTTTCACATTTCCAAACTCTAACTTCTTGCAACACACAACATCCAGTTCCAGTTCTCTATCCCACCACAGCTTACAGTGATGCTGGGCTCAGGTCCCTAAATACCATAGCACGATGGCCAGGATCTGCTCACGATAGCAATATCTTCATTAATTCACGAGTGCATGCTCAGATCGAAAAAGTAGACATTCCAGAAGGCATACTCCTGGGAGACAATGGCTATCAGTGTTGTTGTTACCTGCTGACTCCAATACTTCATGCCGAAACAGCTGCAGAGCGAGCTTATAATCGAGCCCATGTCTTTATATTTCCCCAAGTCGATTTCAACTTTTAATTTTTTTTTAGAATTGGCTTTATGTTGCACCGACACAGAGATCTTATGCTGATGATGGGATAGGAAAAACTTAGGAGTGGGAAGGAAGTGGCCATGGTCTTAATTAAGGCCTGGTGTGAAAATGAGAAACCACAGAAAACCATCTTCTGGGCTGCCGACAGTGGGACTTGAAGCTGCTATCTCCCGGATGCAAGTTCACAACTGAATGCCCCTAACCACATGACCAACTCGCCCGGTACGATTCCAACTAGGGCATCATTGCCCTCGTAGGAAAAATTAGGAGAACCGTCCTTTTTCTGCTTCATTTCAGTCTTTCTTTCTTTCTTTCTTTCTTTCTTTCTTCCTTTCTTTCTTTCTTTCTTTCTTTCGCCCGGCACACAGAATACTAAGGAAAACAGATTCACACTGCTCAACATAACTCACAATACTCAGCAATTTCTGCGCTGTTGCCAAGTGCTCATGTATGAACTGGGATCAATATTGAACTTCGATTAGTTGATGTTAGATCAGCGTTATACAACATGACAACGGTCTGATTTCAGATCATTTTCTGAACTTAGATTAAATTGATCTCCAGTCAGTGATGTTTATACAATCAGCCCTTAATCCATCAAGACGCACACTTGGCATTGTAATGTACGAGCTGATCAGAGCATACTGTATTAGCATACTATAAAAGTCCAAACAAAACTTAAATTTGTTATTTACTCTTTTCTGAGTGCTCTCTAATGTCTAAACTACACTTGCATTTTACATCCTCTGCTCCACTATGTGATATACTGAGCTTATTGACTTAAGGCCAGCATTATTCACTCATTTTAATTATTTCATTCCTTAACTCATAATCATAGATATTCATAATAAAGCAACATAGGCCTAAAATCTGCATGGATGGATGACCGCCACATTTCACGTGAGATGAATAGTTCTCACAAACATCAGCACATGGGGTCAGTGTGCACGATCCAACTACATTACACCACACTACACCATAGCTGTGCAGAATGCTAAGCTGTTATGTCCAGGTGCATGACGAGATCTGTGAACGGCAATTGAAGTTCATGAGGAAGGACACTCCAGTACTTGCTGCCCCTAATCACTTGTCTGATAGTTTACCAAAAGTGATATTGGGTAGGGGGGGGGGGGGGGGTAAAAGAAACATTTTCGTTGAGAAGTCGAGAAACTTGCCACATCTGCGTAAAAGTGTGCAAGAAGTTCATGATGGTGCTCTAGCCATTATGGACATAGGATTCAACGTAGAAGAAAATATGCTTCTTGCAAATGATGGAGAGACTAACATTATTATGTTTTCTACTGCATTAAATTTGAAGTATCTGTGTAAAAGAGAAAGGATTGATATCCAAACCACTCGCAGGAACATTAACATTATTCTCCCCTTGGTTCATTGGCATTATGAAAGTGAATTCCATCAACATACCTATTAGTACTTGTAACGAAAACAAAAGTCTGATAGGTCCTGCCTATAGTTGAGGGTTGAGTCCTGCACTGCCCTTGGCATCTAATGCTGTATAAATATTAAGACACCTGTAAGTCAGTCAGTAGATTCACTGGCATGTTAAAAAAACACATCCTGGACAAAATTCAGGCACCCAGCATCTCTACAAGCACAGCAGTTGAAAGGCTTGTTAATTCTGCAAATAATCATAATAATAATTGTTACCGCTTTTTTGTGGTAGGTACAGGTGAAAGAAGGTGCGGGTGTGAACGGGTCTCAAACTACAAAATTAAAGTTAATGTAAAATTTAACAGGGTTATATTCTCTTTCCAAAATTCAGAAATAACACGAAAGACAGGTACAGAGTAGCAAGGCAATAAAAGTACAATTACAATATTTACAGGATTTGGGCTTCGAGCCCCAACCTCATAATTCTTGAGCAATTAGCCCAGTTTTACCCCAAACACAAGTTTCAACAGAGGGGCAGAAAACCCCATTCATGCCTAGGAGCACTTGCTCCAAATTACACAGTAAGGCCTCCTTGAGGCGCGCAGAAAACAAAATTTTCAAGAAAGAGCAACTTGCTCTCAAAATTTAGGCCTGTCAAAGGCCACACCTAATTCCACCTTCAAGCTGTCCTCTAAGGACATATACACAGGGGTAAAATACCCAACCTACTGAGGTCTATTAAATGAGAAGAAGGTTAATTACATGACCTCTAAAATAACAATTTGAGAGGAGGCGATCTGTACTCCTAATGCATTTGTTTTAAAACCTAATCTGGCTCTAGGCCACTAATGCAAGGGCTAATCCCATACTACAGAGGTGACTTTAGAAAAGAACAATTTACTTTACATTAAGGAAGAATCGGTTGTGAGAAATAAGTTCACCTCAAAACAAAATGAGTGGGAGCTCAAGAGGGTTAAGTACTCTCTATCCCAATATGTAGCTTTAAAAGATAATAGATGCTAAGAGTAGTTACATTTTAGGAAAAGGTTACATGGTAGAAACGCTTCGGACCCGCCCCGAGAGTTAAACTGCTGAGCTAGCAAGAAAAGAAGTTATTAAAAGGCCATTACCTTGGTGTAGAACTGCTCCCCGAAGAAAGAGGCGCTTCCCGCCCCCTGCTATGTACTTTACACACTGAAAGATGGTACTGAAGTGGCGCAGAGACCCTAAAATCAGCAGTTTATATACTCTCGCGGAAAGTTCGAGGCGTTTCAGGAAGGAAAACACCCGCCCACAATCACTTTATTGGTTAGGGATAAGCAGCATATTCAAGTTGGGGGAAGATACATCAGATTGGTCAGAAATTAATTAAAGAAATTTGGGATTGGCTAAATACAAAACAAGGGGAAAGAGAGGGGTATACAGCCAACTTAAACAATAACAGACAGAAATTTAACAAGAAACCAACTTTTGAAATAAAAATTTATCCAAAAAGCAGTTCCTTCACATCGCACTAGGGTGCACCATAGTAGTTTTTCAGTAATGTCCTCTAGAAGAGAAAGTTCACACTTCTTACTACCGGTAAAACAAAAATACATCAAAAGTGACACAGTTCAAAAACTCCAAAATTTCCAAATAGTGACATCTTCTGAGAAACTTAAAAATTAATACCGTCGATAAAGTTCGGACTTCCTCCAGCAGAGGAGTTTCAACTGGCGCAAATTTTAACTTAGCGGCGTGGAGGTGTACCGCCCGGTACAGACCTCCCCCCCCAAAAGTTCCTCCAGGGGTGACACATGAAAGTTGTTTGAAAACCAGGTCCAAGTTTTGATGTTGATATGGAGATTAATTGCAGAAGTATTTATAAAATTTTCTTAATTTGGTTTGATTCAGTTTCAAAATTTTGTAGTTACTGGTAAAGTAAAGTCTTTATGTTTGTAGAAGTTGAATTCAGAAGGAAAACTTTAGTTTTTAAAGTTGAGGAAAATTTTCTAAGTCCACCAAATATTGCAGTAGAATATCGAAGAAAAGGTAGTAAAGTTGAACTGGGATGTCCATATAGCTGGATATGTACTTCAAACGTTGATGATTTTAATGGCCAGACCAGCCGCCACTGCTTGCATTCAGAGGAGGCCGCCCGGGCCCCTCAAGTACCCTGAGATACCGCTCGCCCGCACTATGAGGGGAGCAGAGGTGTTGAACCACGCCGCGCCCGCGGTGAACATATACAGGCTGCGGGCCAGTAGCAGGTCATGCGCTGCACATCAGCCTTGGCCGGGAGGAGAGCTCCGGCTCGCCATGCACATGTCGTCCTCGCTGGGGTCGAGGGGGCCCTTCCTCTATCCCAGACGCGGCGCAGTGCCGCGCGGCTGCGGGGGCACTGAAACATTAAAGTTAGGCGGCAGAATTTTTGTTGGACCAGAATAATAGTAGGGTACATTCATTGTGGAGAGGTTGAGGGGCCAGCAGCGTGCAGCAATTCATTTCAGATGCGAGCCACTGTGTGTAGTGGAGCAGGAGACGGGAGCATGGTAATGGCCGTGGTAAGGACAGAATGGCAGTTTAACTAATCGGGGGAGGTTTACAAACAATGCTTACATACAAAACAAAATATTATAGAAGGGGCAGAATGCCTTAAAAGTGAAAACTCAAAAAAAAAAATATAACCTTCATAATCCTTTCAAATTATATAAAGCAAGTTGACACAAAATTTACACTGGTTTCACTTGCGACAGGTGAACCCTAAATATCCTCTCGGTGGCTGGGTTGCTTAATAACAACGTAACCGGTGTAAGGAAATCGAGAATTATGCACGGCCCATGAAATCTGGGGGCAAGCTTGCCCGCGGGAACAAAATTCTTGACCATCACTTGGTCGCCTACCTTCAAATTGGTGGGTCTCCGTCCACGATCATATCTTTCCCTAACCTTTTCATGAGATACTTTAAGATTGGCTTTAGCCTTCTTCCAAAGATCTTTGATATTATCCGGATCTATTGTCTCAGGTAGAATGTCACTCAGAGACCAGAGGTTAGAGAGCGGCGTATTGGGAACGAACTTGAACATCAAAGAAGCTGGAGTAAACTTGTGAGATTCATGAACCGCCGAATTCAAAGCAAAATCTAACCAATGCAGGGACGTGTCCCACCTAGAATGATCTTCATGATGATAGGCAATAAGCGCGGACCTGAGATTACGATTAACCCGTTCAGCCAGAGATGGTTGAGGGTAATAAGCCGAAGTCGTCACATGAGAGATGGACAAGTCAAAACAGAATTTACGAAAAAGGTTTGATGTAAACGCCTTAGCATTATCAGACACAATGAATTGGCACGGACCAAAAGAAGCAAAAATAGAATTTAAGCAAGTAATGGTGGACTGAGCGGTAGCCAGCTTAGTCGGAAATAACCAGGAAAATCTTGTAAAACCATCTACGCATACAAAGATGAACTTGTTGGCATTTCCCTTTGACTGGGGGAAGGGTCCTACATAATCAATATACAGGCGTTCTATGGGGCGCGACGCTTGATGCGAAGACAAAAGGCCTACCTTGGTGGACATAGTTGGTTTACTAAGCAAACAAGATTTACAAGCTTTTACTAGTTCACGGATTTCACCGTCCATACCCTTCCAGATGAACATTTCACGAATCTTCTCACGAGTTTTAAAGATGCCTAGATGCCCTCCTAATGGGGTTTCATGATAATACTTGAAGATCATAGGTACAAGAACCGCTGGAACGATAACCTTCATCATCTTATCATGCCTGGATGGGCAACATAAAACACCATTCCTCAGAACATAAGGGACGACATGATCCCCAGAAGAAAGGGTTTCCATTATCGGAGCCAGCGTCGGATCTTCACGTTGGTATTTCTCGATATCCCTAAAGAGCATGGGAGCATCAGTTAAGATGGCATTAACATCAGATAGTATGGACTCGGGAGGTGATGAACTGTCGACCGGTTCATGGGTCTCGATGTCGTTGGAAAACATACGGCTGAGTCCATCAGCAACAACATTTTCGGTACCTCGGATATGCCTGACATCGAATTGGAAGGCAGAAATACGGATGGCCCAACGGGCTATACGACCAGTACGACGCGGCCTACCTAAGACCCAGCTTAAGGCTTGATTATCTGTCTCCAGGTCGAATTTGACATGTTCCAGATAGAGACGGAACTTTTCTAAGGCAAATAAGACTGCCAAACCTTTGAGCTCATATATGGAATACTTTGCTTCTTGAGCCGATAGCGTCCTAGATGCATAGGCGATGGGTCGCCTCCCTAGTTCAGTCTCTTGAAGAAGGACTGCAGCTACCGCCGACGACGACGCGTCGGTTTGGACGATGAATTCCTTCGAGAAATCAGGCATAGCAAGTACAGGGGCATTACAGAGAGCTAATTTAAGATCTTCAAACGCGGCTTGTTGAGAAGGTCCCCACTCAAATTTGATGCCTTTCCTACGAAGAAGGTTCAAGGGCGCCGCTCTATTAGCGAAGTTAGGAATAAACTTCCTGAAAAAATTCACCATACCAATGAACCTGGCAATACCTTTAATGTCCTTGGGAGGTTTAAAATCACGGATGGCCTGTGTTCTAGAATGATCGACGGCAACACCATCAGGTGACACAATATGCCCTAGGAATGACATAGAGGGCTTAGCAAAGGCAACCTTGGACAACTTGACAGTTAACCCAGCCTTACGAAGGCAATTGAGAACTTCTCGCAGATGATCTAGATGTTCTTCAAAGGTCTCCGAAAATACGACGACATCATCCAAGTAGTGATACAAGTACTCAAATTTGATGTCGGAGAAGACCCTATCTAGCAGCCTAGTGAGTACAGCTGCTCCCGTGGGGAGCCCGAAAGGCACGCGGTTGTATTCGTATAAATTCCAGTCCGTGGCAAACGCTGTAAGATGTTTAGACTCTTCCGCTAGGGGAATTTGATTATAGGCCTGATTCAAGTCCAAGATAGTAAAGAACTTGGCCTTACGAAACCATGAAAAACAAGAATGAAGGTCAGGAAGGGGCACAGATTGTAACACCACCTTCCGATTGAGAGCCCTATAATCAATGACAGGCCTGAAGCCACCTTGGGGTTTTGGGACTAGAAAAATAGGCGAAGAATACGCCGACTTAGAGGGTCTAATAATACCATCCTTCAACATCTGATCGATGATTTCTTTCAGAGCCTTCATTTTTGGTGGAGATAGCCTATAAGGTGGAAAACGGACAGGAATCGAATCCGTGACCTCAATTTTGTATTCAATAAGGTCAGTAACACCAAGAGTATCAGAGAACACCTCTGGAAATGACTGACACAACTTACGAATACTATCAGCCTGCTCCTCAGGTAGATGTCTAAGGTCTAACAACATCTCATCCTGGGTAGGCGAAATAGATGAACATGATACAGAATTACACTTTAACAAGGGAATTTTACAATTGGACGCAAATTTGAATGTGCACGACTTACTCTGAAGATTGAGCACAAGACCAGTGTGAGAAATGAAGTCCGCTCCCAGTATGATGGGGCAAGACAAGTGCTTAGCCACAAACAGTTTGGTTTTCCATGTAAATTTAAAAATATGAATTTTGACCTGTACAGAACCTAGAATTTCTAATTGGGATGAATTAGCCGAAACATATTGAACAGTAGATGAGCCATAGTCAGGTAATTTACAAACAGACTTCAATTTTGAATACCATTGGTCAGAAATAATTGAACAAACACTGCCTGAATCTAATAGAGCGGTTATAGGCTCGTTATTTAACTCAATCTTAAGAAAAGGAACGGGTGCGGGGGTATCCGCCGCAATCCTAAGACACTCTTTGGGGCATTCAAAAGATGGATTTGCAAATTGAACGTTCCCTGAATTTACGACCTTTTTGCCAGGGGCTGAGCCTTGGGAAGCAGAATTAGTCGACTCAGCCGAAGCCGCTAGTCACATTTTATTATTGGCATTGGTGGAATTTGCACCAGAAGTTGAGCAGGAGGGGGTGCTATTTGAGTTTGGGCAATTCTTGGCGATATGTGAGAAAGCCCCACATTTAAAACAGCCTTGTGATGAACCAGCTCCATTATTTGCCCTACTAGACTTGATCAGTGGACACTTATTGCGAAGATGGTCAGGCGACCCGCAAGCATAACATTTACGAGGTGTGACTGATCGGCGAGGTGGAGGCCGAGTATTACTAAAAGAAGGCGGGGGTTCTTTCGCGACACGCAAGGAATCGGCGTATCTCACTCCTTCCGCTGAGACGGCCAACGCTTCAAGTTCAGAGAAAGTTTGCGGGCACCTCATCGTGTAGTGGTTACCATTGTTGGCTACCACCCCAGTGGTCCGGGTTCGATTCCCAACTCTGATAAGAAATTTAATTCTGGTTAGAATTACTGGAACTGTATCATTGACAGGAAAACCACCCAAGTGGTGTAAATTTTGAAGACTTGCACTAAACCAGTGGGCTACATGAGTTTATTTATTATTGTTGTTGTTGTTACCACCAATTTGTTCATAGAATGTAGGAGTATGGCAATGCACATGCTATGCTAAATAAATTATTTTTGGCAA